>NC_030811.1:6980577-7071556 GCF_001704415.2 Capra hircus | reverse complement strand
TGCTGAGTTTTCCAAATTTGCTGGCATATTGAGTGCAGCCCTTTCACAGCATTATCCTTCAGGCTTTGAAATAGCTCAACGGGAATTCCATCACCTCCACTAGCTTTGTTCCTAGTGATGTATCCTATGGCCCATTTGACTTCACATTCCAGTATATCTGACTCCAAGCAAGTGATCACACCATCGTGATTATCTGGGTTGTGAAGATCTTCTTTGTACAGTTCTTCTGTGTATTCTTGCCACTTATTCTTAATATCTTCTGCTTCTGTTAGGTCCATACCATTTCTGTCCTTTATCGAGCCCATCTTGCATGAAATGTTCCCTTGGTATCTTTAATTTTCTTGAAGAGTCTCTAGTCTTTTCCATTCTATTGTTTCCTCTATTTCTTTGCATTGATCGCTGAGGAAGTTTCTGATCTCTCCTTGCTATTTTTGGAACTCTGCATTCAAATGGGTATATCTTTCCTTTCTCCTTCCTTTTCGCTTCCCTTCTTTGCACAGCTATTTGTAAGGCCTCCCAGACAGCCATTTTGGCTTTTTAGGATTTTTTTCCTTGGGGATGGTCTTGATTCCTGTCTCCTCTACAATATCATGGTACTCTGTCTATCAGATCCTTCCCTTAAATCTATTTCTCACTTCCTGTGTATAATCCTAAGGGATCTGATTTAGGTCATAGCTGAATGGTCTAGTGGTTTTCCCTACTTTCTTCAATTTAAGTCTGAATTTGTTAAGAAGGAGCTCATGATCTGAGCCACAGTCAGCTCCCGGTCTTGTTTTTGCTGACTGTCTAGAGCTTTTCCATCTTTGACTGCAAGAATATAATCAGTCTGACTTCAGTGTTGACCATCTGGTGATGTCCATGTGTAGAGTCTTCTCTTGTGTTGTTGGAAGAGGGTGTTTGCTATGACCAGTGCATTTTCATGGCAAAACTCTGTTAGGCTTTGCCCTGCTTTATTCTGTACTTCAAGGCCAAATTTGCCTGTTACTCCAGATGTTTCTTGACTTCCTACTTTTGCATTCCAGTCCCCTATAATGAAAAGACATCTTTTTAAGGTGTTAGTTCTAGAAGGTCTTGTACATCTTCATAGAACCATTCAACTTCAGGTTCTTCAGCATTACTGGTCAGGGCATAGACTTGGATTACCATGATATTGAATGGTTTGCCTTGGAAATGAACAGAGATCATTCTGTCGATTTTGAGATTGCACCCAAGTACTGCATTTTGGACTGTTTTGTTGAGTATATAGGCTATTCCATTTCTTCTAAGGGATTCCTGCCACAGTAGTAATATAATGGTCATCTGAGTTAAATTCACCCATTCCAGTCCATCTTAGTTCTCTGATTCCTTGAATGTCAATGTTCACTCTTGTCATCTCCTGTTTGACTACTTCCAGTTTGCGTTGATTCATGGACCTGACATTCCAGGTTCCTATGCAATATTGCTCTTTACAGCATTGGACCTTGCTTCTATCACCGGTCACATCCACAACTGGTGTTGTCATTCTTTCTGGAGTTACTTCGTCACTGATCTCCAGTAGCATACTGGGCATCTACCGACCTGGGAAGTTCATCTTCAGTGTCATATCTTTTGCCTTTTCATACTGTTCATGGGGTTCGCAAGACAAGAATACTGAAGTGGTTTGCCATTCCTTTCTCCAGTGGACCACATTCTGTCAGACCTCTCCACCATGACCCGTCCATCTTGAGTGGCCCCCACGACATGGCTTAGTTTCATTGAATTGGACAAGGCTGTGGTCCGTGTGATCAGTTTGGCTAGTTGTCTGTGATTGTGGTTCCAGTCTGTCTGCCCTTGATGCCCTCTCCCAGTGCCTTCTGTCTTATTGGGATTTCCCTTACCTTGGACGTGGGGTAGACATGGGGTATCTCCTCTTGGCCACCACTCCTGACCTTGGACATGAGGTATCTCCTCATGCCACCGCTCCTGACCTTGGACGTGGGGTGTCTCCTCTCAGCTGCTACTGCACAGTGCAGCCGCTGAAGGAAGGATCTAGAAACTGGTTCTGTGAAGTTTAGTTCTTCAACTAATTCAGTAGGTATTTGAAGGGTTAAAGAGAAAAGTGCTTTTTAAGAAAAGAGGACATTTTGGTGATAAGGACAACTTCTAGAACTGAGAAATTCTTGGGGTTCTTCTCTAGAGCAATGGCCTCCTTAGTCAAGAGGTGATCTGTATGTAACCATGTGATTTAACAAGGGAGGCTCCACATGGACTCCACTGTGTGCCCCACCCAATAGGGTGACGGTTGCCTCTCACCTGACTGTTCTTGGATATCACTACTTGACCTACTGAGAATGGATTTTGACAGCGTCTAAACCTGGTGAATAGGGTCAATGATCAAATTTGGAAGCATGCTTCTGGATGAAAATAAAAAGAATCTACAAATCAGAGACAAGTTTTCCACTGTGGCATTTAAGTTCAAAGATGACTCCATCAGAGGAGTTCCAGAAGTGTTGAGTAATGAGCCCTCAAGGTCAAAGGAGGCATGTTTCTGACACAGCAGTCAGTTGTAAAGTTATGTGTCCATAATCCATGAAGAACCAAAAGTTCATTTCAATCATAATTTGTTGAATACAGATGCAAAATTACCTAATTTCTAGAAGGTATAGAATACATAGAAGTCTTTGATAAATTCACCTAACAAGTCTGGAATGGAGGCCAACAAAGCCTGTTCTTACTATGTGCTTGTTGTTCAGTTACTAAGTCTTATTCAAATCTTTGCAACCCATGGACTGCAGCATGCCAGGCTCCCCGTTCTTCACTATCTCCCAGATTTTGCTCAGATTCATGTGCATTGAGTTGATGATGCTATCTAACCATCTCATCCTCTGCTCCTCCCCTTCTCCTTTTGATGTCAATCTTTGCAAACATCAGGATCTTTTTCCAATGAGTCAGCTCTTTGCATCAGGTGGCCATAGTATTGAAGCTTCAGCATCAGTCTTTCCAGTGAATATTCAGGACTGACTTCCTTTAGGATTGACTGGTTTGATCTCCTTGCAGTCCAAGGGACTCTCAAGAGTTTTCTCCAACACCACAATTCAAAAGCATCAATTCTTTGGCACTCAGCTTTCTTTATGGTCCAACTCTCACATCCATAGATAACTACCAGACAAATCATAGCTTTGACTATATGGCCCTTTGTTAGCAAAGTGATATCTTTGCTTTTCAATATTTTAATATGCTCTCTAGGATTATCATAGCTTTCTTTCCAAGGAACAACTATCTTCTAATTTCATTGCTGCAGTCTCTGTCCACAGTAGTTTTGCAGTCCAAGAAAATAAAATCTGTCACTGCTTCCACTTTTCCCTCTTCCGTTGGCCATGAGGTGATGGGATGCTGACATGCCTCTAATGAGAAAAGCTGACCTCCAAAGTACACTGGCCTTGGACATGATCACTGCCTTGTAAGGAAACATTGGTGTCATTATCCAAATTGAATATAGTGTGTTCCTACTGATGAGGCTGTTAATGTGTCATCTTTATTAAGTTACAAAAGGCACAAGTTAACACCATGAGTGATCCCACTTCCTACATGGGGGAAGTAGTAGTTCAATGATTCGGATGACAAGATTCTTGGCAGAAAAGTTGTCATTGATTTTGGGGAACCACTGTCTTCACCTACGTTCTCTCTAACAAGTAACTCTATTGTTGCTGGTGGCATATGCCTCCAGTGCAGCCAGGGAGCCACCAGAGGAGCCACCTCCATGCTGGTGAGAGCCCAGGGAGAGGGAGCCTCTGAGATCGTGAGAGTTGATCACGGGTTAGAGAGGTGAACCAGCAAACTGGACCCCATGCAATTGAGGGCTCCCCTGTCCTAGAAATGTGCCTTCTGCTTACCTCTCCAGTTCCCAGTTGTTATTTATGTTCTTCAGTCATGTCTGACTCCTTGCAACCCATGGACTGCAGTATAACAGGCTTTCCTGTCCTTCACCATCTCCAGGAGCTTCTCAAACTCATGTCCATTGAGTCAGTGAACCATTCAACCATCTCATCCTCTGTCAGCCCCTTCTCCTGCCTTCAGTCTTTCACAGCATCAGGGTATTTCTAATGAGTCGGCTCTTTGCATCAGGTGGCCAAAGTATTGGAGCTTCATCATCAGTCCTTCCAATGAATATTCAGGGTTGATTTCCTTTAGGATTGACTCGTTTGATCTCTGTGCAGTAAAAGAGACTCTCAAGAGCCTTTTCCAACACCACACTTCAAACATCAATTCAACCTTCTTTATGGTCCAACTCTCACATCCGTACTGACTACAGGAATAAACATACCTTTCACTATACAAACGTGTATTGGCAAAGTAATGTTTCTGCTTTTTAATATGCTGTCTAGGTTTATCATAACTTTTCTTCCAAGGAGCAAGTGTCTTTTAATTTCATGGCTGCAGTCACTATTTGCAGTGATTTTGGAGCCCAAGAAAATAATGTCTGTCACTGTTTCCATTGTTTCCCCATCTATTTGCCATGAAGTGATGGGACCAGATGCCATGATCTTCATTTTTTGAATCTTGAGCTTTAAGCCAGCTCTTTCACTCTCCTCTTTCACTTTCATCAAGAGGCTCTTTATTTCCTCTTCCCTTTTTGTCACAACGGTGCTGTCATCTACTAATCAGAGGTTATTGATGTCTCTCCTGGCAATCTTGATTCCAGCTTCTGCTTCATCCAGCCTGGCATTTCTCATGATGTACTTTGCATATAAATTAAATAAACAGGGTGACAATATACAGCCTTGACATACTCCTTTCCCAATCTGGAACTAGTTCACTGTTCCATGTCTGGTTCTAACTGTGGCTTCTTGACCTGCATCCAGACTTCTCAGGACACAGGTAAGCTGGGTTGGTATTCCCATCTCCAAGAATGTTCCACAGTTTGTTGTGGTCCACACAGTCAAAGGCTTTAGTGTAGTTAATGAAGCAGAAATTGATGTTTTTCTGGAATTCTTTTCTGTTTTCTATAATCCAACGAATGTTGGTGATTTGATCTTTGGTTCCTCTGAATCCAGCTTTTATTTCTGGAAGTTTTTGATTCGTGTACTGTTGAAGTAGCTTGGAGAATTTTGAGCATTACTTTGCTAGTGTGTGAGATGAGTGCAATTGTGCGGTAGTTTGAGCATTCTTTGGCATTGCCTTTCTTTGGAATTGGAATGAAAACTGACCTTTTCTTGTCCGGTGGCCACTGCTGAGTTTTCCAAATTTGCTGGCATATTGAGTGCAGCACTTTCACAGCATCATCTTTTAGAATTTGAAATAGCTCAGTTGGAATTCCATCACCTCCACTAGCTTTGTTCATAGTAATGCATTCTAAGGCCCTGAAGTCAGGCAGGTTGATTCCTCCAGTTCCATTCTTCTTTCTCAAGATTGCTTTGGCTATTCAAGGTTTTTTGTATTTCCATACAAATTGTGAAATTATGTGTTCTAGCTCTGTGAAAAATGTCTCTGGTAGGTTGATATTTTATGATCTAGCTGGATGCATTCATAATTTTATTTTTTGCTGTCTACTTGTCCAATCATTTCATAATTTGTGTTTTCTTTCTTCCTTATACCTTAATTTGGATTATTTGATTATTTTTCACATTGTATTTTTTCCTCTACTTGTATGGAAAGTTTTAATTTTTTTAAAGGTTTTAGATTTGAAAGTTTACACATCATTCATAGTTATTACAAAATATTTTGTTGTACTCCCTGTATAACACATTCATATCAAAATTTTAAAACAATCTATACTTTTATCTTCCTGTTATACAACAAATAGTTTAGAACATTTAATTTCCATTCTTGCCTCACACTCATGTATATGTGCTAAGTCTCTTCCTGACTGTTTGTGACCCCATGCACTGTAGCCTGCCAGGCTCCTCTGTCCATGGGATTCTCCAGGCAAGAATACTGCAGTGGGTTGCCATTTCCTCCTCCAGGGGATTTTTCCCACCCAAAGATCAAATCTGAGTCTTTTACATCTCCTGCATTGGCAGGTGGATTCTTGACCACTAGTACCACCTGGGAAGCCCACCTTGTATTCCTATGCACACATTGTTGGTGTTGTGTATTTTAATTTTCTTGTTTTTCCCCTTTTAAACCATAAAAGTTATTACTATTATCTTTCCTTTCTTCCTTCTTTCAAGAACCTTTTTCACCTCTCACTTAATATCTAGGATTACGTTCCTCTTCCTCAAGTGCACTCTTGACAAATTCTCTTAGTGAGGCTGTGCTGGTGGCAAAACTGTCTGTGTTGTCTGAAATGTGTTTCTTTTGCACTTATTTTTGACAGCTATTTTCCCGAGTGTAGAATTTTAAGTTGACTGTTATTTCCTTTCAGCACATTGGAAACCTGCTTCCACTCTTTTATGGCTTCCTTTGTTGTTACTAAGAAATCAGCATAGTTCCTATCTTCTCTTCTTCAAAGGTCACTGGTGTGTTCTTTCTGATTACTTTTTTAGACATTCTCTTTGTTTTCATGTCCCACAGTTTCACTATTACATGTTATGGTTTGATATCTTTCTTAATGATCTTCTTTGACATTCAGCTCAGTTTAATCGTTCAGTCATGTCTGACTCTGTGACCCCATGGACTGCAGCACACCAGGCCTCCCTGTCCATCAGCAAACTCCCAGAGTCTACTCAAACTCATGTCCATTGAGATGGTAGTGCCATCCAACTATCTCATCCTCTGTCGTCCCCTTCTCCTCTTGCCTTCAATCTTTCCCAGCATCAGGGTCTTCTCCAGTGAGTCAGTTCTTCACATCAGGGGGCCACAGTTTGCAATTTCAGCTTCAGCATCAATCCTTTTAATGAATATTCAGGACTGATTTCCTTTATGATTGACTAGTTGGATCTCCTTGCAGTCCAAAGGACTCTCAAGAGTCGTCTCCAACACCACAGTTCAAAAGCAAAAGTTCTTCAGTGCTCAGCCTTCCTTATGGTCCAACTCTCACATCCATACATGACTACTGGAAGCACCATAGCCTTGATTAGATGGACTTTTGTTGACAGAGTAATGTCTTTGCTTTTTAATATGCTGTCTAGGCTAGACATAGCTTTTCTTCCAAGGAGCAAGTGTCTTTTAATTTAATGGCTGGAGTCACCATCTGCAGTGATTTTGTAGCCCGAAGAATAAAGTCTCTCACAATTTCCATTGTTTCCCCATCTATTTGCCATGAAGTGATAGGACCAGATGCCATGATCTTTGCTTTTCAAATGTTGAGTTTTAAGCCGGCTTCTTCACTCTCCTCTTTCACTTTCATCAAGAGGCTTTAGTTCTTCTTACTTTTTCTCCGTAAGGGTGGTGTCATCTGTGTATCTGAGGTTATTGATATTTCTCCCAACAATCTTGATTTCAGCGTGCTTCACCCAGCAAAGCTTTTCACATGATGTACTTTGCATATAAGTTAAATAAGCAGGGTGACAATATACAGCGTTGATATACTCCTTTCCCATTTTGGATCTAGTCTGTTGTTTCATGTCCAGTTCTAACTGTTCCTTCTTGGTCTGCTTACAGATTTCTCAGGGGGAGGATAAGGTGGTCAGGTATTCCCATCTCTTTAAGAATTTTTCACCGTCTGTTGTGATCCAGACAGTGTCACAACAGTCTTTGGTATTAGCTTTCTGGAATGTTTTGACTGTTGAATTTCATAAACTCAGAAAAAATTCAAACATTATCACTTTAAAGTCTACCTGGGTCTTCCCTAGTGGCCCAGTGATTAAGACTTTGCTTTCCAATGAAGAGGGTGTGGGTTCAATCCCTAGTCTGGGAGCTATGATCTCACATGCCTCAGACCAAAAAACCAAAAACAGAAGCAATATGTAACAAATTCAATAAAGACTTTTAAAATGGTCCACATCAAAATAATCTTAAAAAAAATTAAATAAAGACTTCTTCTACACTATTCTCTCTCTCCTTTTTTCTATAAGCATCTTTTGCCTCTTTAAATTGCCTTCTGGTCATTTCTGTTTCTAATCTATCATCCCCTTCACTAACTAGAAACCACTGACTTTGTATAACCTTTCATTGAGGGAGTGGCCCCTTGGAGTCAGCAGTAAAAGCTCCTCTATTAGATACCACCTTGAATCTCCCATTGCCTTTGACGCTGATTTTCATGTCAATATGGCTAAGAGAAGCAAAGCGTCAATCACCCAGGGCTGGTGAAGTATCCTCAGAGAGACAGCCTGCTGCTGTACTCCACTTGCCACCTTCACTTTGTTCTGTTCTGAGAAAGCTTATTATTTGCCTCTCTCCTATACTTTTAAGAAAAGGTGTGAAATATGCTTTCAGCATTTTTAGTTAATTTCAGTGGGTGGATTAATAATGTAGATATCTGAAAGAGAAATTTATTTTCATTTGGTTAGTTTTTTTTGTTTCTGCTTTTGTTTGTTGAGTTAATAGCACCCCTAGGATTTTTTTTTTTAATGTTTATCTTTGTCTCTTTCATCTCTCTATCATATTGCAGTTTGTCCTCAAGTGGCCGTTCCCCCAATTGCCTTTTCATATTTTGGAATAAATAATTGGAAAAGCCTGAAGTTTCACCTGTGAGTGAGAGTTCTGAGTGCAGGCCTCACCTGAGGTGACTGCAGGACAGGATGCTATAGAGAGGGAACCCAAAATGCCCGAATGTGGAGGATTTTCTCTGGAGATGCTCTAATCAAAGAGCAGAATCCTTCAGTTATGACTCAGGAAGAGTGACCTTGAAGTGTGAGCCTCTGAACAGGGGCAAGTGAGGAGACAGTTGGGCCCACTATCTTATGGTCACATCCTCAACGGATCTGCAGCCCCATCCCATCGCAGCTGAAGTGTCTGACGCCCACCTCTCCATGGTGCTTCTGTCTCCTTCGTGGATGTCTCAGCCCTAGCCTCTCTGGGGCCATGCTGACTGTGGATGTTCTGCCCCAGTGCTCCCTTCAGAAATTGTTGCATCCTCTTGTATCTGATATGTATGCTCCTAAGTTCTCTATGCAAAGAAATAGAGGAAAACAATGGAGTGGGAAAGACTAGAGATCTCTTCAAGAAAATTAGAGATACCAAGGGAACATTTCATGCAAAGATGGGCTCGATAAAGGACAGAAATGGTATGGACCTAATAGAAGCAGAAGATATTAAGAAGAGGTGGCAGGAATACAAAGAAGAGCTATACAAAAGAGATCTTAATGAATACGGATAATGAAACCAGATAACCATGATGGTGTGATCACTCACCTAGAGCCAGATATATTAGAGTGCAAAGTCAAGTGGGCCTTAGAAAGCATCACTATGAACAAAGCTAGTGGAGGTGATGGAGTTCCAACTGGGCTATTTCAAATTCTAAAAGATGATGCTGTTAAAGTGCTGCACTCAATATGCCAACAAATTTGGAAAACTCAGCAGTGGCCACAGGACTGGGAAAGGTCAGTTTTCATTCCGATCCCAAAGAAAGGCAATGCCAAAGAATGTTCAAACTACTGCACAATTGCATTCATTTCACATGCTAGCAAAGCAATGCTCAAAATTCTCCAATCTAGACTTCAGCAGTACATGAACTGAGAAATTCAGAAGTAAAATCTGGATTTAGAAAAGGTGGAGGGACCAGAGATCAAATCACCAACATTCGTTGGATCATAGAAGAAGCAAGAGAATTCCAGAAAAGCATCTACTTCTGCTTCATTAACTACACTAAAGCCTTTGACTGTGTGGATCACAACAAATTGTGGAAAATTCTTAGAGATAGGAATACCAGACTATCTCACCTGCGTCCTGAGAGACGTGTATGCATGTTAAGTTAAGAAGCCATAGTTAGAACCATTGGAACATTGGGCTGGTTCCAATTTAGGAAAGGATTACATCACGGCTGTATACTGTCACCTTGCTCATTTAACTTTTTGCAAAGAACATCACGTGACATGCTAGGCTGAATGAAGCACGGAATCAAGATTTTGGGAGAAATCAATAACTTCAGATATGCAGATGACACCACCCTTATGGCAGAGAGTGAAGAGCAACTAAAAAGCCTCTTGATGAAAGTGAAACAGGAGAATGAAAAAGCTGGATTAAAACTCAACATTCAAAAAACGAAGATCATGGCATCCAGTCCCATCATTTCATGGCCAACAGATGGGGAAACAATGAGAAGTGAAAGACTTTATTTTCATGGTCTCCAAAATCACTGTGGATTGTGACTGCAGCCATGAAATTAAAAGACACTTGCTCCCTGCAAGAAAAGCTTTGACAAATCTAGACAGCATGTAAAAAGCATAGACATTACTTTGCCAAAAAAGGTCCATCTAATCAAAGTTATGATTTTTTTCAGTAGTCATATATGAATGTGAGAGTTGGACCATAAAGAAGGCTGAGCACTGAAGAATTGACCATGGTTTCGGAGACTACTCTTGAGAGACCCTTGGACTGCAAGGAGATCCAACCAGTCCATCCTAAAGGAAATCAGACCTGAATATTCATTGGAAGCACTGATGCTGAAGCTGAAACTCCAGTCCTTTGGCCACCTGATGTGAAGAACTGACTCATTGGAAAAGACTCTGATGCTGGGAAAGATCGAAGGCAGGAGGACAAGAGGACAACAGAAGATGAGATGGTTTGATAACATCACTGACTCGATGGCATGAGTTTGAGCAAGCTCCGGGAGTTGGTGATGGATAGGTAGGCTTGGCCAGCTGCCATCAATGGGGTCGCAAAGAGTAGGACAGGACGTAACTGAACAACAAGTTCTCTATGACATCCTGATTTTATGAGGGTTTTCGAAAAGAGAGTGTCTGTGGTCTGTAATTGATCTCAGTTCATCTAGAATGGCTGGCATATGGCCAGTTTGCCATCTCAATGCTGAAATCGCTGATCTCCTGTTACAAAAAGATAAAACATAATAAAAGAAAACGAGCAAACTACTTTTACATGTTTATACACAGATTTTTTTTTTTTTGGTCGCCTTTTAAAGCTTGGAAATAGAGAAATTTTAATGCAAATTTCATGCTGCTTCAAAATAGGCAATAATAAAAAATAATTGAGTTGTTAAGTTTTCTGTAAGCAGTTTAAACTTTTAAAACTCCATTGTCAGGATTCTAAAAGGCATAGGAAAGCAGAGCAATCTGTGTGCACTGATTGCACTGATTCTCCACTCAGCTCACAACAGAGCTGTGACTGTCCTCAATCAGGCCTCCTCAACATGTCTGAATCCATTGTAAACGTCACCCCTTGTAGTGGGGAAGTGGACCTTGCATCTTAAGCTTTCTATCCTGTGAAGTGACCACAGCTATGAGTGACAGGTAAGGTCAAAGGTGAAGGAGATGAGGCAGGAAATGGTTTTGGCTGTTTACTGGAAATTTTATAACAGCCATTCTTGTTATTATGAGAAGATTCTGAGAAAGGGGTAAACCACAGACTTCCTGTGGACTGTGCTCTTATATGTGTGAAAATCATCCTCTTTACCATAGAATTTCTAGTGAATAGGTACAGATATTTTTACATGCATGAGAAGGTAGCTCAGTTCATTTCAGTCACTCAGTCGTGTCTGACTCTTTGCAACCCCATGGATTGCAGCACGCCAGGCCTCCCTGTCCATCACCAACTCCCAGAGTTTACCCAAACTCATGTCCATTGGGTCAGTGCTGCCATCCAACCCTCTCATCCCCTGTCTTCGTCTTCTCTTCCTGCCTTCAACCTTTCCCAGGATCAGGGTCTTTTCCAATGAGTCAGTTCTTTGCATCAGGTGGCCAAAGTACTGGAGTTTCAGCTTCAGCATCAGTCCTTTCAATGAATATTCAGGACTGATTTCCTTTAGGATTGGCTGGTTGGATCTCCTTGCTGTCCAAGGGACTCTCAAGAGTCTTCTCAAATACCACAGTACAAAAACATCAATTCTTCAGTGTTCAGCTTTCCTTTTAGTCCAAATCTCACATCTGTACATGACAACTGGAAAAACCATAGCTTTAACTAGAAAGACCTCTGTTGGCAAAGTAATGTCTCTACTTTTTAATATGATGTCTAGGTTGGTCATAATTTTTCTTCCAAGGAGCAAGCATCTTTTGATTTCATGATGCTTGTTCTCAGTTCATTTTCTAGAATGGCTGGCATATGGCTAGTTTGCCATTTGCAGAGATTTTGGAGCCCCCCAAAATAAAGTCTGTCACTGCTTCCACTGTTTCCCCATATATTTGCAATGAAGTGATGGGACCAGATGTCATGATCTTAGTTTTCTGAATGTTGAGTTTTAAGCCAACTTTTTCAGTCTCCTCTTTCACTTTCATCAAGAGGCTCTTTAATTCTTCTTTGCACTGATGAACACAGATGCAAAAAATCCTTAACAAAATTCTAGCAAACAGAATCCAACAACATATTTAAAAGATCTTGCATCATGACCAAGTGGGCTTTATCCCAGGAATGCAAGGATTCTTTAATATCCACAAATCAATCAATGTAATACACCACATTAACAAATTGAAAGATAAAAACCATATGATTATCTCAATAGATGCAGAAAAAACTTTAGACAAAATTCAACAACCATTTATGATAAAAAAAAAAACTCTCCAGAAAGCAAGAATAGAAGGAACATACCTTAACATAATAAAAGCTATATATGACAAACCCACAGCAAATGTTATCCTCAATGGTGAAAAACTGAGAGCATTTCCCTTAAAGTCAGGAACAAGGCAAGGGTCCCCACTCTCACCACTACTATTCAGCATAGTTTTGGAAGTTTTGGCCACAGCAATCAGAGCAGAAAAAGAAATAAAGGGAATCCAAATTGGAAAAGAAGAAGTAAAACTCTCACTGTTTGCAGATGACATGATCTTTACATAGAAAACCCTAAAGACTCTATCAGAAAATTATTAGAGCTAATCAATGAATATAGTAATGTTGCAAGATATAAAATTAACACAGAGAAATCCCTTGCATTCCTATATACTAACAATGAGAAAACAGAGAGACATATTAAGGAAACAATTCCATTCACCATTGCAATGAAAAGAATAAAATACTTAGGGATATACCTACCTAAAGAAACAAAAGACTTATATATATAAAACTGTAAAACACTGATGAAAGAAATCAAAGAGGACACTAATAGATGGAGAAATATACCATGTTCATGGATCAGAAGAATCAATATAGTGAAAATGAGTATATTACCCAAAGCAATCTATAGATTCAATGCAATCCCTATCAAGCTACCAGTGATATTTTTCACAGAACTAGAACAAATAATTTCACAATTTGTATGGAAATACAAAAAACCTCGAATAGCCAAAGCAATCTTGAGAAAGAAGAATGGAACCGGAGGAATCAACCTGCCTGACTTCAGGCTCTACTACAAAGCCACAGTCATCAAGACAGTATGGTACTGGCACAAAGGCAGAAATATAGATCAATGGAACAAAATAGAAAGCCCAGAGATAAATCCACACACCTATGGACACCTTATCTTTGACAAACAAAGCAAGAACATACAATGGAGAAAAGACAATCTCTTTAACAAGTGGTCAACCACTGGTAAAAGAATGAAACTAGAACACTTTCTAACACAATACACAAAATAAACTCAAAATGGATTAAAGATCTAAATGTCAGACCAGAAACTATAAAACTCCTAGAGGAGAATGTAGGCAAAACACTCTCCGACATAAATCACAGCAGGATCCTCTATGACCCACCTCCTAGAATATTGGAAATAAAAGCAAAAATAAACAAATGGCACCTAATTAAACTTAAAAGCTTTTGCACAACGAAGGAAACTATAAGCAAAGTGAAAAGACAGCCTTCTGAATGGGAGAAAATAATAGCAAATGAAGCAACTGACAAAGAATTAATCTCAAAAATATACAAACAACTCCTGCAGCTCAATTCCAGAAAAGTAAATGACCCAATCAAAAAATGGGCCAAAGAACTAAACAGACATTTCTTCAAAGACACACAGATGGCTAACAAACACATGAAAAGATGCTCAACATCACTCATTATCAGAGAAATGCAAATCAAAACCACAATGAGGTACAATTTCACACGTCAGAATGGCTGCTATCCCAAAATCTACAAACAATAAATGCTGGAGAGGGTGTGGAGAAAAGGGAACCCTCTTACACTGTTGGTGGGAATGCAAACTAGTACAGCCACTATGGAGAACAGTGTGGAGATTCCTTAAAAAACCGGAAATAGAACTGCCTTATGACCCAGCAATCCCACTGCTGGGCGTACACACCAAGGAAACCAGAATTGAAAGAAACACATATACCGCAATGTTCATCACAGCACTGTTTATAATAGCCAGGACATGGAAGCAACCTAGATGTCCATCAGCAAATGAATGGATAAGAAAGCTGTGGTACATATACATAATGGAATATTACTCAGCCATTAAAAAGAATGTATTTGAATCAGTTCCAATGAGATGGATGAAACTGGAGCCTATTATACAGAGTGAAGTAAGCCAGAAAGAAAAACACCAATACAGCATACTAACACATATATATGGGATTTAGAAAGATGGTTACGATAACCCTATATGTGAGACAGAAAAGAGACCCAGATATATAGAACACTCCTTTGGTCTCTGTGGGAGAAGGCGAGGGTGGGATGATCTGAGAGAATAGCATTGAAACATGTATATTATAATATGTGAAACAGATCTCCAGTCCAGGTTTGATGCATGAGACAGGGTGCTTAGGGCTGGTGCACTAGGAATACCCTGAGGGATGGGATGGGGAAGGAGGTGGGAGGGGTGTTCAGGATGGGGAACACATGTAAACCCATGGCTGATTCATATCAATGTATGGCAAAAACCACTACAATATTGTAAAGTAATTAGCCTCCAACTAAAATAAATAAATTTTTAAAAAATTCTTCTTTGCTTTCTGCCATTAAGGGTCGTGTCATCTGCATATCTGAGGTTACTGATATTGAGAAGATAGTATGTGGGTTGAAACAGGGGTGTCAAATTAAAATGTCAAGCATTTTAAATGCTTAAAAGGGCAGAAACTATTGAAAGTAAAACTGCAAGGCCTTTGCAGCTTTGAGCTTCAAGAGGTGGAAAAATAGATCCCAACTCTGCATGGGTAGAAATCGAAATTTACATTGTAAAAGGGCCAGGAGACAAGGTAGTGTGACAACTTGGGCCAGTTTTACAATCAGTCTCCCACAATTGACTATCCTGCTCACATGCCAAAATTGTGTATTTTTCTTCTTTATTGAATTATAATTTACATAAATAAAATTTATGGATTTTTTGGCAGTATATTCAATAATTAATTAAAATATTTCTAAGTCTTGGTATTTCTTATTAGCTTATATATGTGTTTACACATTGAAATGAACATTCATTTTACTTTATTTGTCATTCTATTAATGTCATTTGTTTCATCTATTGATTTGTGAGTGTGGCACCATCCTCGCATCCTTGGATAAGTCTCAGTTGATCATGGGGCATGATGGTCCTAATGTATGTTAAATTTGGCTTGCTATTAATTTTTTGAATCTTTATTTGTTAGGGGTAATGACATGTATTTTTTGTAATGGCCTTCTATTAAAAAAAAATAGTATTGATCTATTTGGCCTCAAAATGTGTTTGGAAGTGTTCCTTTCTCTTCAGCTTTTTGGAAGAATTTGAGAAGGCTTGGTATTAATTCTCAAAACGTTTGGTTGAATTCACCAGTGAAGCCATATGGTATAGGCTTTTCCTTGTTGGGAGGTTTTCATTACAGTTTCAATCTCTGTACTCATTATTAGTCTGTTCAAATTTTCTGTTTCTTTATGATTAAGTCTTTGTAGGTTGCATATTTTTAGGAATTTATCTAGTTCTTCCAGTTTATCCATTTTTCTTTAAAAAAAAATCCATCTCTTAATTCTGTTGATCCTTTCTATTGAAAAAAAATGTACCTAGATGGCTGCAATTTTTCAGCTTTATTGAAATTTTTAAAAGATTTATTTTTCATTCAGCACAGTGGAATCTTAGTTCCTAGACCAGGGATCGAAACTCTGTGCCCACTGCAGTGAAAATGAGAAACCCTAACTGTTGTACTGCCAGATAATTCCTTCCATTGTGATTTTTTAAAAAAGATTATTTTTGATGTGGACCATTTTTAAAGTCTTTAACTTATTACAATGTTATTTCTTTGTTGCATTTTGGTTTTTTGATCACCAGGCATGTGGAATATTAGCTCCCTGGCCAGAGATCGAATGTGTGTCCCTGTATTGACAGGCAGATCCTTAACCACTGGACCCTCCATTGTGATGTTTAAATGCATTATTTTCTTCAGTGATTAAAGCAGATGAACCATATATGTCTAATAGACCACAAAATGGGCTGTTTCAGTTAAAGTTCAAGTTAAATCATGTACAAACCAGTGTGAATTTCCCATGCCCCTCTTCCATCATGATGATCTGTGATCATTGGTCTTTGAAGCTACTCTTGTAATTGTCCTGGTGTGCCATACACCACATCCATATAGGACAGTGAACTTGACTGGGAAATGTGTGTGTTCTGATTGCTCCTCTAAGTAGACCTTCACCTGTCTCTCTTTCTCTCTTTGCGTCTCCCTATGCCCAAGAAACAACAATATTGAAATTAGGCAATTAATAACCCAATGCTTGCCTCTAACTGTTCAAGTGAAGGGAAGGGTTCACACATCACTCAGTTTGAATCAAAAGCTAGAACTGGTGAAACTTAGTGAGGAAGGCATGTAAAAATCCAAGACAAGCTGAAAGCTAGGTTTCTTTTGCCAAACATTTAGCTGAATTACAAATGCAAAGGAAAAGTTCTTGAGGAAAACTAAAGGTACTACTCCAGTGAACTTAGAATGATAAGAAAATGAAATAGCTATTCTGATATGGAGAGAGTTTTAGTAGCCACAGCATTCCATTATGCTAAAGCCTAATCCAGAGAAATGTCCAAACTCTCTTCAATTCTCTAAAGATAAGGCGAGGTGAAGAAGCTGCAGAAGAAAAGTTTGAAACTAGCAGAGGTTGGTTAATGAAGTTTGAGGAAAGAAGCCATCTCCATAACATAAATGTGCACAGTGAAGCAGCCAGAGCTGATGTAGAAATGCATGTAAGTTATTCAGAAGATCTAGCTAAGATAAACAACAGATTTCCAGTGTAAGTGTAACAGCCTTATCTTGGGGGGAAAAAAAAAATGCTGTCTAGAACTTTCATAGCTACAGAGGAGAAGTCAATCATGCATGCATGCTTAGTTGCTAAGTCATATCTGACTCTTTACAATCCCATGGACTGTAGCCCACTAGGCTCCTATGTCCATGGGATTCTCCAAGCAAGAATATTGGAGTGGGTTACCATTTCCTCCTCCAGAAGATCTTTCTGATCCAGGGATCGAACCTGTGTCTCCTGCAGCTCCTGCATTGGCAGGAGGATTCTTGACCACTAGCACTTTTGGGAAGCCCAGAGAAGTCAATGCCTGACCTCAAATCTTCAAGGGACATGCTGACTCTCTTTTTAGAGATTAACATAGCTAGTGACTTTAAGTTGAAGCCAATGCTCATTGACCATTGTGAAAATCTTAGGGTCCTTGAGAATTATGCTAAATCTACTCTGCCTGTACACATGGAACAACAAACTTTGGATGACAGCCCATCTGTTTGCAACATGGTTTTCTAAAGATGTTAAGCCCACTGTTGAGACCTACTGCTCAGGGGAAAAGATTCCTTTTAAAATATTACTGCTAATTGACAATGCCCTTGGTCACACAAGAGCTCTGGTGGAAATGTACTGTGAGATTAATGTTGTTTTCATGCCTGTGAACACATCCATTCATAGCCCTTGTATCAAGGAGTAATTTTGAATTTTGGATCTTATTATTTAGGGAATACACTTCATAGGGCTATAGCTACCCTATATAGTGATTCCTTTGATGCCTCTGGGCAAACTAGTAGTAAATCATCTGGAAAGACCTCATTAATCTAGATGCCATTAAGAATATTCATGATTCACAGGAAGAGGTCAAAATATCAACATTAACAGGAGTTTGAAAGAAGCTGATTCTAGTCCTCATAGGTGATTTTAAAGGACTCAACACATGAAATTAAAAGATGCTTGCTCCTTGGGAGAAAAGCAATGACAAACCTAGACAGCATATTAAAAATCAGAGACATCACTTTGCCAACAAATGTCCATATAGTCAAAGCTATGGTTTTTCCAGTAGTCATGTAAAACAAAGCTTAGCACCGAAGCACTGATGCTTTGAAACTGTGGTGCTAGGAGAAGACTCTTGAGAGTCCCTTTGACAGCAAGGAGAGAAAACCAGTCAATTCTAAAGGAAATCAATCCTGAATATTCTTTGGAAGAACTGATGACTTCCCTGGTGGCTCAGATAGTAAAGAATCCGCCTGCAATCCAGGAGACCTGGCTTCGATCCCTGGGTTGGGAAGATCCCCTGGAGGAGGGCATGGCAACCCACTCCAGTGTTCTTGTCTTGAGAATCCCCATAGACAAAGGAGCCTGGCAGACTGTAGTCCATGGGGTCCCAAAGAGTCGGACCTGACTGAGTGACTAATCACAGCACATGCTGTAGCTGAAGCTACAGTACTTTGGCCGCCTGATGCAAAGAGTTGATTCACTGGAAAAGACCCTGATGCTGGGAAAGATTGAAGGCAGGAGGAAGAGGGAGAGACAGAGGATGAGACGGTGGATGACATCACTGATTCAATGGAAATGAGTTTGAGCAACTCTGGGAGATAGTGAAGGACAGGGAATCCCAGAGTGCTGCAGCCCATGTGGTTGCAAAGAATCAGACACAACTTAGTGACTGAACAATTACAACAATTGATAAAGCAGCAGCAGAGTTTGAGAAAATTGATTCCAATTCTGAAAGAAGCTCTACAGTGGGTAAAATGATGAGAAATAGAAATGCATGTTACAGAGAAATCATTTATGAAAGGAAAAGTTAATTGATGTGACAAACTTATTGTTGTCTTATCTTAAGGAATTGCCTCAGCCATGCCAGCCTTAAGCAGCCACCACCTTCACCTTGATTTGTCAGCAGTCCTCAACATGGAGGCAAGACTCTCCACGAGCAAAAAGATTATGACTCACCAAAGGCTTAGATGATGGTTGTCAGTGATTTTAAATTCAGGTATGTACATAATTTTTTAGACAAAACTCTATTGTACACTTAATAGACTACAGTGTAGTGTGAACATAGCTTTTATGTGCACTGGGAAGCTAAAAACTTGGTGTGATATTAACTTGGTTGCAGTGATCTGGAACCAATTCAACAATGTTTCTAAGGTATGCCTGTGTAAGAGGACTGTTTCTAGACACTGAGCAACAAGCTGCTCTGGACTGATCCATAGATGGGTCAGATGGATGGAAAGTGGAAGTGGATGACAAGTGGGATCAACACAAAAGAATGACCGACCATAGCAAATAACTGGATAAATTTAAAAAAGAGATTATTTTCATCATCTAAATTTTTCCTAAAGATAGTTGGCTTTTAAAGACAGAGCTAGAAGAATATATCGCTGAGTTTATATTCTGTTGTTCTTTAGTCACTAAGTTATGCCTGACACTTTTGTGACCCCATGGACTGTAGCCTGCCAGGCTTCTCTGTCCATGGGATTTCCTAGGCAAGAATACTGGAGTGTGTTGCCATTTTTTTCTCCAGAGGATCTTCCTGACCCAGGGATTGAGCCCTAGTCTCCTGCATTGGCAGGTGGGTTTTTTATCACTGAGTCAACAGGGAAGCCTGTTTGTATTTCACTTAAATGTAAAAGGTATAATATAAATAATGCAGAAGATGGGAGGGAGGAAATAAAAGATAGTGTTCTAAAGAACTTCCAGTATATGTGAAGTGATATAACCCTCTCTGAAGAGAGGATGAGAAATTAAATGTGCATATTCTTGAGAGTCCCTTGAACTGCAAGGAGATCCAACCAGTGCATCCTAAAGGAAATCAGTCCTGAATGTTCATTGGAAGGACTGATGATGAAGCTGAAACTCCAGTACTTTGGCCACCTGATTCAAAGAGCTGACTCATTTGAAAAGACCCTGATGCAGGGAAGGATTGAAGGCGAGAGGAGAAGGGGACGACAGAGGATGAGATGGTTGGATGGCATCACCTCAACGGACATGAGTTTGAGCAAACTCCGGGAGTTGTTGATGGACAGGGAGGCCTATCATGCTGTAGTCCATAGGGTTGCAAAGAGTTGGACACGACTGAGTGACTGAAGTGTACTGATTGTAAATTGTGAAGCAATCACTAAGAAAATAAAGTCAGGTATAGCTAACAAAGTGACAGTGGAAATAAAATGAAAACTTAAAAATTCATCATAAAGAAAGCAGAGAAAAAGAAAAAAAAGACAGGTGGGATAAACATAAAAAGCAAATAGCAAGATGATGAATTTAAACACAACTATATCAATAATCATATTAGATGCAAGTTATCTCAACTCTTCGAGTATAAGACAGATGGGGTAAAAAAGCAAGACCTACCTGCAAACTGTCTAAGGAAATCTCACCCTAAACATCAAGACACAGAGAGGTGAAAATAGAAGAGATGAAAAAGATACATGATGCATAGATTGAGAACATGAAACCTACAGTGGCTATAATATCAGCGGTTTCAGGACAATACTATCTCTATCCCAGGGCTAAAGGAAGACACTTCATCTTGGTAAAAAGGCTAATTCATCAACAAGACACAGTAATGTTGAATGTGATGCTCCTCATATGTAACCGAGAGTCAGAAAAATCCCAGAGAACTTCAAAATTCAACAAGTAAAAACAGACAGAAACAAATGGGGAAAAATAGACAAGTCCACAGTTAGAGTTGGAGATTTAAACACTCATGTACCAATAATATTTATTATTTCTTTTTTCCTTTAAGATTGAACACAAACAAGGGGAGGAAATTGTGTTTCGTAATTCAGATTTCTTCCCATCAAAGACTTATGGTTTCATTTCCTCATTTCCCACAACCCTATCCTTGAGTGGGTGTGTTGGGATGAAGAGATGCATGGAGGAACAGAAGGAGAATGAATTCAAAGACTTAGACTGTGGCTGGAGGTCAAAGCTAGTGGAGGTGATGGAATTCCAGTTGAGCTATTTCAAATCCTGAAAGATGATGCTGTGAAAGTGCTGCACTCAATATGCCAGCAAATTTGGAAAACTCAGCAGTGGCCACAGGACTGGAAAAGGTCAGTTTTCATTCCAACCCCAAAGAAAGGCAATTCCAAAGAATGCTCAAATTACTGCACAATTGCACTCATCTCACATGCTAGTAAAGTAATGCTCAGAATTCTCCAAGCCAGGCTTCAGCAATACGTGAAGCGTGAACTCCCTGATGTTCAAGCTGGTTTTAGAAAAGGCAGAGGAACCAGAGATCAAATTGCCAACATCCGCTGGATCATGCAAAAAGCAAGAGAGTTCCAGAAAAACATCTATTTCTGCTTTATTGACTATGCCAAAGGCTTTGATGGTGTGGATCACCACAAACTATGGGAAATTCTGAAAGAGATGGGAATACCAAACCACCTGACCTGCCTCTTGAGAAACCTATATGCAGGTCAGGAAGCAACAGTTAGAACTGGACATGGAACAACAGACTAGCTCCAAATAGGAAAAGGAGTACATCAAGGCTGTATATTGTCACTCTGCTTATTTAACTTCTATGCAGAGTACATCATGAGGATCGCTGGACTGGAAGAAACACAAGGTGGAATCAAGATTGCCGGGAGAAATATCAATAACCTCAGATAAGCAGGTATCAGTGCCCTTATGGCAGAAAGTGAAGAGGAGCTAAAAAGCCTCCTGATGAGTGTGAAAGTGGAGAGTGAACAAGTTAGCTTAAAGCTCAACATTCAGAAAACGAAGATCATGGAATCTGGTCCCATCACTTCATGGGAAACAAATGGGGAAACAGTAGAAACAGTGTCAGACTTTATTTTGGGGGGCTCCAAAATCACTGCAGATGGTGACTGCAGCCATGAAATTAAAAGACACTTACTCCTTGGAAGGAAAGTTATGACCAACCTAGATAGCATATTCAAAAGCACAGACATTACTTTGCCAACAAAGGTCCGTCTAGTCAAGACTATGGTTTTTCCAGTGGTCATGTATGGATGTGAGAGTTGGACTGTGAAGAAAGCTGAGCGCCAAAGAATTGATGCTTCGAACTGTGGTGCTGGAGAAGACTCTTGAGAGTCCCTTGGACTGCAAGGAGATCCAACCAGTCCATTCTGGAGGAGATCAGGCCTGGGATTTCTCTGGAAGGAATGATGCTAAAGCTGAAACTCCAGTATTTTGGCCACCTCATGCGAAGAGTTGACTCACTGGAAAAGACTCTGATGCTGGGAGGGATTGAGGGCAGGAGGAGAAGGTGATGACAGAGGATGAGATGGCTGGATGGCATCACTGACTCGAGGGTCATGAGTTTGAGTGAACTCTGGGAGTTGGTGATGGACAGGGAGGCCTGGCGTGTTGCGATTCATGGGGTCCCAAAGAGTCGGACACAACTGAGTGACTGAACTGAGGCTTCTGGGTGGAGGCAGAATAGGGAGAAGGTTCTGGAAAGGTTGGAAAAATCCAGTAACCCCAAAGGAGTGATCCTAAAAACTTTGGCCCATCTGGGATTTATTCCACCAGCCCTGTGTGAGCTCCCTCTATTCTCGATGTAAGAATATCTCCTCTGAGCCCAGGTCTGAGGTGGGAATAGAGGGTGTGATGGCTGAATTGATTCAGGGGTGCTAGTCCTTGTAGGTCTTTTCCTTTTTATCTTTTCTTCTCTTCCTCCTCAAGAGGCATTTATTATTCTTTTTGTCAGTTAAGGTTGCTAAAACAAATAGCAAAGACTAGGTGGTAATCCAGAAATATTTATTCTTCACTGCTCTGGAGGCTGGGAGGTCCAAGATCAAAGTATGGGGGATTTGGTGTCTGGGGAGAACCCCCCTTTTGGTTGCTGTGTCCTATCTGGTGGAGAGAGAGATCTAGTTTCTTCCTTTTCTTTATTGTTGTTGCTATTGTTCAGTCGCTAAGTCCTCTCCAAGTCTTTTGTGGCCCCATGGACTGTAGCCCATAGGCTCGTCTGTCCCTGAGATTTCCAAAGCAAGAATACTGGAGTGGGTTGTCATTTTTTCCTCCTGGGGATCTTCCCCATCCAGGAATTGATCCTGTATCTCTTGCATTGGCAGGTGGATTCTTTACCACTGAGCCACTAGGGAAGCCCCCTAAAAAAATGTACATAACTTTAAAAATACTTTATTGCTGAAAAGTGCTAACCATCATCTGAGGCTTCAGCAAGTGCTAGTAGCAACATCCAAGGTCACTGACCACAGACCAGCATAATAAATACAGTACATCCCCTACATGGGAATCTTCAAGTTGTGAACTTTCAAAGATGCAAAGAATATATAAGCAAACGAACTTTTCTTTTCCTAGTATCAGGAAGGACCTTCATGTACAGCTAAAGCTCCTGCTTAGAGAGTCAACATCCACTGAATCCTGAAGGGGCTTCCCTGGAATCTTGAAGAATGTGAAAAATCCGTGGAGCTGGACTATCCTGACAATGACAAAGGGAGAAGCAGAGGAAATGGGATGGCCCCTGGGCGAGTCTTTTCTGTGCTTCTTTCACCCTTTTGTTAGGGTCAAACTGCCTGACTGCACACTGACTGAAACTGCCCACCCTGGCCAGGCACCACAGTAACCACTTGCTTGAGTTACTTTATCATAGAAAGTCCTGGTAAGGAACACAAACTAATAAGCCACCACCAACTGGAAGAGTTTGGGAAAGGTCAAAAGGAGAAGCCACATGTTCTAGCACCTCTGAGAATCCTTCTTGCTTGCATCCATCTTGACCAAGAAAGGCATGCACCACCAGGAAGGACCCTGAGCCAGAATGATTGGCCAAAGACAACTCGGAAACTAATCCCATCACCATGAAACCTGAGACTTTGAGCCACATGGCAGAGCAGTTCCCCTGGGTTCCCTCACCCTACTGATCTCCCCTCGGGTGGGCCCTTCCCAAAATTCTCTTGCTTTATCAGCTCCTGTGTCTCCTCAGACAATTCATTTCCGAGTGTTAGACAAGAGCCCCCTTTCGGGCCCTGGAAGGGATCCCCTTTCTGTAACAGCCTGAGGGAGAATCAGAGCTCATATTTGAACACTTTCAAAGGAATTACTTTGGCGAACAACCAAGGTAGAGCATGACCCTGTCTCTTCCTCTATTGCAAAATATTCCTGGGTTCTCCCTCCAGCTTTCTTTAGTGCGTTTCCCTGGTCCAGTGCCTTTCCTGGAGGGAGGAGGAGACTGCCCAGCCCAGAGGGCTTCAATGTCGACTCCACCAGATCTGAAGTCTCGGCCTTCCTCTGCTCAGCCCAGTCTCCTCTGAGGGCCGAGGCAGTGAGGGGAGCCAGGGTCCCCGGGAGGCCGACAGAAAGCTGGCTCCCTCCTGACCTTGATATCAGTGCCACTCTGTGTCAATTCACCCCCTCGGTGCCCCATTCCTGTCATGTCCTCTCCATCCCCACACCTCCCGTTATGGCTCAGGCCCTGATGGATGGCTGAGATGGAATTCTTTTATTCTGAGTGTGATGCCATGTTCCTAGGCTCACACTTATTTAGTCCAACCACCACATTGCTGCAGCGTGATCTTCCTAAAATTCCTAACCTGGTTAAAAACCTCGGGGAGAAAGCCCTTGAACCCACCCAGCCAGGTCCCTCCCTGCCTCCTCCAGTGATTCTCAATCTCCTGCCTGACCCAGCATTACCAGTTGGGGCACAGATTTGGATTACTGTGATTCTGAATGGCTTGCCTGCTCCCTCTGCCTGAAGTCAGTCCTGGAAGGAGGGGCCGGCACGTTTCTAGAAGCCCCGGCCCCACCCTGGCCAAGGCGCCTCTGCCCCCCAAGCCTGTACTCTCCTTCTGGTTGACATCCCACGGCAGACAAATTTCTCTCACACCCATTTTCAGTTTAATTTATTCATTGGCCACACTGGGTTTTTGTTGCTGCCCGAGCTTTCTCTAGTCGTGACCAGCGAGGGCTACTCTTGCTTTCCTGTGTGGACTCTCACTTCCGGCTCATCCTCGTTTTTACATGCCTTCCTCCCTCTACTGCACAGGTGTCTTTGGCCTTACTTCCCTCAGATCCCTGGTGACCAGCAGAGACCCGGCCCCTCAGCACTCAGCTAGGTGTGAGTGGAGCAGGACTGGATGAAGTCAAGGAAGGGAAAGGCCAACTTGGGTCAGACAGTTTGGGAAGACTGCACTGAGGAGGAGGTCCTTGATCTAAGAACTCCGAGTTGCTTGGTGTTTCAAGGGTTTGAGGAGCTCACACATAACACTCCTTGCACAAGGTTGAAATCGGTTATGGGATAGCACTGTTGAGATAAACTGCACCTTTATCACCAGCGGGGACATGGACAATGAGTTGGGCATCACAGAGAGCTCATCACTTACCCACCCAGTCACAGAAAGCTTGTGTGACCGTGGGTCTCCCCTACAGGGTATGAAGGGATGGGCAGCTATCCCATAGGAGGAGAAGTTGGGAAGGGGTCACCCAGACCCTTCCTCATCAGGTTTCCTCTTTCCACTGACTCGGTGGTGACCACCACTCAGACTTCATCCCAGTGTCTTCCCGCTTCTCTTTTCCACCACTGAAATGTGCAATGCCACCCTTCCCCCAAATTTCTACAGGTATCACACGCGATTGTGCTGACTTTGGGGTTCAAGATGTTTCACTACATCCAAGCTCAACCCATGATGGAAAACCTCCTCTAAGACAGGGGTGGGCAAACGACAGCCTGCTGAGCAAATCCAGGCTGAGGCCAGTTCTGTGAACTGAGGAGCATTTTTACATTTTTGAATAATAGAAGAAGCAAGAGAATTCCAGAAAAACATCTACTTCTGCTTCATTGACTACATTAAAGCCTTTGACTGTGTGGATCACAACAAACTGTGGAACATTCTTAAACAGACGGGAATACCAGACCACCTTACCTGCCTCCTGAGAAACCTGTATGCAGGTCAAGAAGGAACATTCAGAACTGGACAGGGAACAATGGACTGGTTTCAAATTGGGAAAGGAGTACATCAAGGCTGTATATTGTTACCATGCTTATTTAATGTATATGTGGAGTATATTATGCAAAATGCCAGGCTGGATGAAGCACAAGCTAGAATCAAGATTGCCAGGGGAAATATCAATAACCTCAGATATGCAGATGACACCACCCTTATGGCAGAAAGTGAAGAGGAACTAAAGAGCCTCCTATTGAAGGTGAAAGAGGAGAGTTAAAAAGCTGGCTTAAAATTCAACATTCTAAAAACAAAGATCATGGTATCTGGTCCCATCACTTCATAGCAAAAAGATGAGGAAACAATGATAACAATGACAAATTTTCTTTTCTTGGGCTCCAAAATCACTGTAGATGGTGACTGTAGCCATGAAATTAAAAGACACTTGCTCCTTGGAAGAAAAGTTATGACAATCCTAGACAGTGTATTAAAAAGCAGAGATATTACTTTGCTGACAAAGGTCAAAGTTATGGTTTTTCCAGTAGTCATGTGTTGATGTGAGAGTTGGAGTATAAACAAGGCTGAGAACCAAAGAATTGATACTTTTGAACTGTGGTGTTGGAGAAGACTCTTGAGAGTCCCTTGGATTGCAAGGAGATCAAACCAGTCAATCCTAAAGGAAAGCATGCCTGAATAGTCTTTGGAAGGACTGATGCTGAAGCTGAAGCTCCAATACTTTGGCTACCTAAGAGCTGACTCATTAGAAGAGACAGAAAAAATCTTTCAAAAAAATCTTTGCTGGGAAAGATTGAAGGCAGGAGGATTCAGGGATGTCAGAGAATGAGATGGTTGGATGCCATCACCAACTCAATGGACATGAGTTTGAGCAAGCTCTTGGAGATGGTGAATGACAGGGAAATCTGGCGTGCTGGAGTCCATGGGGTTGCAAATAGCCAGGCAGGGCTGAGCGACTGAACAACAACAACGGGTCAAAAAATCAAGAGAAGCATAATGTTTCGTCACCACATATGAAAAGTCCATGCAATTCAAATTTCTAAACTTGTAGGGAATACAGTCTTGCAGGTCACTTCCTTCTTCTCCAGGGTGGCTTTCATGCTACAAGGAGATGGCTGAGTGTTGAAGGAGACCAGATGGTCGGCTAAGCCTGAAATCCTACACTCACCATCTGGCTCTTGTCTAGCCCTGCTCTAAGGATTTCTGGTTCTTTAATTTCCCAGTGGCTGACTATGCGGAGATCTTCCTCCCCACCCTGTCTCTACGGCCTTCCTCCTTTCTCCCCCAGCCTCTTCACACCCCAGAGACATCCCAGAGCACCCTAGTCTTTCTCTCTTGTGTGGTGTCTTATTGTTACTGTTTTTTTTTAACCTACAAGGAAGTCAGAGTATGTTTCTGAATAAAATAAGGAATTCCAACTGTAAAAAGGAGGTCCCCGGTGAGACATTCACTCACACAGCATGTCAGTCCACTCACTTTCCTCTCCTCAAGCTCCCCAATATTTCTTGATGGTGTGCAGTTAGTTTATTACTTGTCTTCACCGTATTTTTGAAAAGATTTTGCTCTTAAATTTATTTATTTGCTTTAATTTTTGGCTGCACAGCATATAGGATCTTAGTTTCTCAGCCAGGGATTGAACCTGCACCCTTTGCATTGAAAGCAGTCTTAACCACTGGACTGCCAGGGAAGTTTCCACCTTCACCATTTTTAACACAACAGAAAGGGGAAATTTCTTTCCTTTTGGATTTTATTTACCTAAAAAGGAACCGAAGAAAAGGGATGGTGTGTCTGATGCAAGGAAGCAAAATTGAAAATGAAATTATGTAAAAAGCAAACAAAGTTTCTGATCAACACAGATAGGTATGCCGACTCTGAAAAGGTGGAAGCTGAGGGCAGCTGTCATCTGAAAATGCTCAAAGTTGATGTGTACTATACAAGCTAATTACAATGGCAAGAAAAATCAAAAGGCATAGGAAAAGAACAAATATTTTGGCATGAGAAACGATCCAGGCTTTGAGTCGGAGGAGCACCTTGAAGGCACCGTTTCTCTCACCCTCTTTCAGGTCTTGCTTTTGCTTTGCAACCTGCAGCTGTACCTTTTCCAGGTAGCGCCTCTGACCTTCTCCATGGGCTCCACCCCTTATCTGTCTCAGCATCTGTGCATCAAAGAAGAGCTCGTTGGTGAGGAAGGCGCCCTGGTGCTCCCGCTCCAGCCCCTCGATAACAGCCATCAGCTGGGCCAGCTGCTCTCTCTGCTCGTCCCTGGAGGCCCGGTTGTTGAAGGCACAGTACCTCCGCCCGCACTTCCGGACCAGGCTCCTCAGCCTGAGGTTGTCTGTGTTTGCCACGTACTCATCCAAGGATCCGCCCGCCAAATCCTCCTTGTGAGTGAAGAGGATGACCATGTATCTCTCGGCTCCTGCCCCAAAGACCTCCTTCACCCTGGTCACGGCCACCACGTCCTGCTCAGTGAAGCGCCCCAGCTGGGTCACCAGCAGCAGCACGTGGGGCCCTGGCACCGACAGCAGATAACAGGCTCCGATATTCTCATACACCTCTTGATCCTGGGCCCTGGACTCGAAGATGGGGGGCGTGTCCACCACCAGGATGCTCCTCCCATTCCACATGCCTGTTGCCCTCTGACACTTCCTGGTCACCGACTGGGCCCCCAGCTTGGACTCAAACACAGGCTGGCAGAGGATGCTGTTCCCGGTTGCACTTTTCCCGCTGCCTCTCAAAACTGTTTGGTTGAATCACAAGTGAAGCCATATGGTATAGGCCTTTTTCCTGTTGGGAGCGTTTTTCATTACAGTTTAATCTTCTGTCACTCATTATTAGTCGCTGTTCAAATTTTCTTATTTCATTTATGATTAAGTCTTCTAGGTTGCATATTTTTAGAATTATCTCAGCTTTCTTCCAGTTTATCCATTTTTCTTTAAAAAAAAATCCAATCTCTTAATTTCTGTTGATCCTTTCTATGAAAAAATGTACTAGATGCCTGCCAATTTCACTTTAATTGAAATTTTTAAAAAGCATTTATTTTCATTCAGGCACCATGGAATCTTAGTTCCTAGACCACGGATTCAAACTCTTGTGCCTCACCTGCAGTGAAAATGACAAACCCTAACTTGTACTCCGCAGATAATTTCCTCTCCATCTGTGATTTTTTAAAAAACGATTATTTTGATGATGGACACATTTTTAAAGCTTTACTTCATTACAAGTATATTCTTTTGCATTTTGCGTTTTTTAATCACCAGGCATGGTTGGAATATTAGCTCCCTGGCCAGAGATCGAATCGTGTGTCCTGTAATTGACAGGCAGATCCTGTAACCACTGGACCCTCATTGTGATGTCTTAAATGCCATTATTTTCTTCAGTTTGATTTAAAGGCAGCATGAACCATATATGTCTAATAGACACAAAAACTGGGCTGTTTTCAGTTAAAGTTCAAGTAAATCATGTATACAAACCAGTGTGAATTTCCATTGCCCCTCTTCCATCATGATGATCTGTGGATCATTGGTCTTTGAAGCCTACTCTTGTAATCGTCACTGGCTTGCATACACCACATCCATTACTAGGGACAAGTTGAACTTGACGGTCGAATACCCTTGTGTGTTTTCTGATTGCTCCTCTAATAGACCTTCACCGTTCTCTCTTTCTCTCTTTTGGCGTCTTTCCCTATGCCAAGAAACAAACAATATTGCAAATAGGCCAATTTAATAACCAATGCTTGCCTCTAACTGTTCAAGTGACAACGGGAGCCGTTCAACACATCACTCAGTTTGAATTCAAAAGCTAAACTGAGTGAAACTTAGCTGAGAAGGCATGTAAAATCCAAAACAGCTGAAGCTAGGTTTTACTTTTGCCAAACTTTAGCTGAATTACAATGCAAAGAAAAGTTCTTGAGGAAAACTAAAGGTACTACTCCAGTGAACCTTAGAAACTGATAAGAAAATGAAATAAGCTATTCTGATATCGGAGACAGAAGTTTATATAGCCACAGCATTCCATTATGCTAAAGCCTAATCCAGAGAAATGTCCAAACTCTCCTTCAATTCTTTAAAGATAAGGCGAGGCTAGGATAGAAGCTGCAGAAGACAAAGTTTGAAATCTAGCAGACGTTGGTTAATGAAGTTTGAGAGGAAAGAAGCCATCTCCATAACATAAATGTGCACAGAAAGCGCAGGAGCTGATCCTAGAGAAACGCCATGTAAAGTTATTCAGAAGATCTAGCTAAGATAATAACAACAGATTTCCAGTTAAGTGTAACAGCTTATCTTGGGGCCTGAAAAAAAAAAATGTCTACAAACTTTCATACCGTTACAGAGTAGAAAGTCAATCATGCATCATGCTTAGTATGCTAAGTCATATATCTACTCTTTACAATCCCATGACTGATAGCCCACCTAGGCTCCTATGTCCTATGTGGATTCTCGAAAGCAAGAATGATTGGAGTGGGTTACCATCCTCTCCAGAGAGATCTTTCTGACCCAGGGATCGAACCTGTGTCTCCTGCAGTTCCTGCATTGGCAGTGGATTCTTATGCACTAGCACTTTTGGAGAAGCCAGAGAGTCAATGCCTGGCCGTCAAATCTTCAAGGATCATGCTGACTCTCTTTTCTAGAGATTAACATACTCAGAATTGACTTTAAGTTGAACCAATGTGCTCAGTTGACCATTGCTGAGAAATCCTTAGGGTCCTTATGAATTATGCCTAAATCTACTCTGCCTGCTACTTACACATTGGAACAACAAACTTTGGATGACAGCCCATCTGTTTGCCAAACATGGTTTTGCTAAATAGATGTTTAATCCGCACTGTTGAGACCTACTGCTCAGGGCGAAAAGATCCCTTTTAAAAATATTTACTGGCTAATGACAATGCCCTTGCGTTCAACACAAGAAGCTCTGGTGGAAATGTACTGGAGATTAATGTTGTTTCATGCCGTGAACACATCCATTTCATACCCTGCTATCAAGGAGTAATTTGTTGAATTTTGGATCTTATTATTTAGGGAATACACTTCATAGCGGCTATAGCTACCATATATAGGTGATTCCTTTATTGCCATCTGGCCAAACTAGTAGCTAATCATCTGGAAATACCTCATTAATCTAGATGCCCATTACAGAATATCATGATTCACAGGAAGAGGTCAAAATATCAACATTAACAGGATTTGAAAAAGCTGATTCTGATCCTTTCATAGGTGATTTTAAGGACTCAACACATGAATAAAAAGATGCTTGCTCCTTGGAGAAGAAGCAATGACAAACCGTAGACAGCATGCTAAAAATCAGAGGACATCACTTGTCAACAAAAGCCTCCATATAGTCAAAGCTATGGATTTTCCGTAGTCATGCTAAAACAAAGCCTTTAGCCACCGAAGCATTGATGCTTTGAAACTTGGTTGCTAGGAGAAGACTCTTGAGATCACCTTTGGACGCAATGGACGAGAAAAACCAGTCAATTCTTAAAGCGAATCAATCCTGAATATTCTTGGTAAGAACTGTATGACTGCCCTGGTGGCTCACAGAGAAAGAATCACGCTGCAATCCAGGAGATCCTGCGCTCTCCGATCCTGGGTGGGAACGATCCCGCTGGGAGGAGGGCATGGCAACCCACTCCAAGTGTTTTGTCTTGAGAATCCCCATAGGACAAAGGAGCCTGGCCAGACTGTAGTCCATGGGGTCCCAAAGAGCGGTACCTTGACTCGAGTACTAAATCACAGCACATGCTGTAGCTGAAGCTACAGTACTTTGCCGCCTGATGCAAAGCAGCTTGATTCACCTGCGAAAAAGACCCTGATGCTGCGGAAAGACTGAAGGCAGGAGGAAGAGCCGAGAGACAGAGCGATTGAGACGGTGCGAATCATCACTGCTTCAATGGAAAATGATGTTTGAGCAACCTCTGGAGATAGTGAAGACAGGGAATCCCAGAGTGCTTTTTTTTTCCAGCCCATAGTAGGTTGCAAAGATCAGACACAACTTACTGACTGAACAAATTACAACAATTGATTAAAGCCAGCAGCAGAGTTTGAGAAAATTGATTCCAATTTAAAGAGCTCTACAGTGGGTAAAATATGAGAAATAGCAATGCATGTTACAGAAAATCATTTATGAAAGGGAAAAGTTAATTGATGTGGACAAACTCTATTGTTGTCTTATCTTAAGGAATTTGCCTCAGCCATGCCAGCCTTAAGCAGCACCCACCTTCACTCTTGATTGTCAGCAGTTCCTCAACATGAAGGCAACAGACTCTCACTGAGCAAACAGATCTATGACTCACCAAAGGCTTAGATTAGATGATGGTTGTCAGTGATTATAAATTCAGTATGTACATAATTTTTAGACAAAACTCTATTGTACACTTAATGCTACAGTTGTAGTTGAACATAGCTTTTTTCGTGCACTGCGGAAGCTTAAAAACTTGGTGTGATATTAACTTCGTTGCCAGGTGATCTATTGGAACCAATTCAAACAATGTTTCTAAGTATCCTGTGTAGAGGACTGTTCTCTAGACACTGAGCAACAAGCTGCTTCTGGACTGATCCATAGATGGGTCCAGATGGATGGAAGTGGACCAAGAAGATGGAATGACAAGTCGGCGATCACAAAAGACAATGACAGACCATAGACCAAGAATTAACTGGATAAATTTTAAAAAAGAGTCAATTATTTCATCATCTAAATTTTCCAAAGACTGAGTTGCTTTAAAGACAAGCTAAGAATCAATATACTCGTGGAGTTTATATTCTGTTGTTCTTTACGTCACTAAGTTATGCCTACCTTTTGTACCCCATGGGGACTGTACCTGCCAGCACTTCTCTGTCCCATTGCGGATTTCCTAGGCAAGGAATACTGAGTGTTTTACCAGTTTTTTTTCTCCAGAGGATCTTCCTGACCCAGCGATTGAGCCCCTAGTCTTCCTGCAATTGCGCAGGTGGATGGTTTTTTTATCACTGAGTCAACAAGGGAAGCTCGTTTGTTGTCCACTTAAAATGTAACAACGAGACTCTCAAAATCTAATAAGTGCAGAAAGTAGTGTGAAGGGGCAAAATAAAAGATATGTCAGTTGTAAAGGATGGTCCATAGTTGTCGAGTCCAAAAACACGCGAAAGATATGATTGATTCTAAAACTGTATCATATATGTGAAGAGAATACTGTGAATAACTTGACCTGAGGATGAGGGGTAGAGAGGCAATTGAAACTGAGCTACTGTGTTCGGGATCCTTCGAACCTGAATACGAGAACCATGCCAGTCATCACTAAAGTGCAAGATTATCAGTCACTGAATGTCTTCGATTGGAAGAAGCTATGGATGAAAGCTGCAAAAACTCCAGTTAACATTTGGCCACCTGTATTCTCAAAGAGCTGACTCATTTTGCTAACAGACCCTGATGCTCAGGAAGAGATTAGAGCCCCTGCATCACGAAGGAGAAACAGTTGCCGACGACACGTAGATGAAGATGGTTAAGATAGGCATCACCCTCAATGGAAATATGTTTGAAGCATAAGCTCCACCTTGGACAAGTTGTTGATGGCTTAATAACGCGAGAGGCACTATTCGGCATGCTGTAGTCCATTAGGTTGCGAAAAACCACGTTGGACATGACTGAGCGACTTGAAGTGTTACTGATTCGAATAATTCGACTTACACCGTTCAACATCACTAAAGAAAATAGTAAATCAGGTATAGCCTAACAAACAGTAGACGTGATAATAAAAATGAAAAGGCTATAAATAAACCTTGCTACAATTAAAACAATGCGAAAGATAAGCAAAGAAAAACAAACAAAAACGACAGGTGGTGATACCTATACATAAAAGTCAGAATTAGAAGATGATGTACAATTGTTATATCAACACTATATCAATATCCATATTTAGATGCTCCAAGTATCTCTAACTCTTCAGAGATATAAGAACAGATTGAGGTATAAATAAAAGAAAGACCTACCTGCAAATACTAGATCTAAGAAAATCTCACCTCTAAACATCAAGAACACAGAGAGTTGAAAGAATAGAGAGATGCAAAAGCATACATGATGCAATAAGATAAGAAACGATGAAACTACAAGTGGCTATATAATATCAAGTCGGTTTCAGGACAATACGTATCTCTCTCCAGGTAAAGGAAGACACTTACATTCTTAGGTAAAAAAGGCTAATCATCAATAAGACACATATAATGTTGAAGTGTGATGCCTCTCATATGGTAACGAGAGTCAGAAAAATCCCGGAAACCTTTCAAGAATTCAACAAGCTAAAAACAGACAGAAAAAGGCGGGAACAAAATAAGACAAGCCACAGTATTAGAAGTTGGAGATTTACAACACTCATGTACCAAATAAGTATTTATTATTTTCTTTTTTCCTTAAGATTGAAACACAAAACCAAGGGGAGAAATTGTGATTCATACAATTTCAGATTTCTTCCCATCAAAGACCTTATTGGTTTCATTTCCCATTTCCCACCAACCTATTCCTTGCAGTGGGTGTTTGGCGATGAAGAGATGCATGGGAGGAACAGAAAGGAGAATGATATCACAAACTTAGACTGTGTCTGCGAGCAAAGCTACGTGGACGGTGATGGATTCCGGTTGAGCTATTTCAAATCCCTTGAAAGATGATGCTCTGGAAAGCTGCCTGCACTCAAGTATGCCAGCACAATTTGGAAAAACTCAGCAGTGGCCCACAGGACGTAGAAAAGGTCGTTTTCATTCAACCAAGAAAGGCAATAGTCCAATAAGAATGCTAAATTCACTCACAATGCACTCATTTCACATGCTAGCTAAAGTAAATTGCTCCAGAATTCTCAAGCCAGCGCTTCAGCAATCACGTGAAGCGTGAACTCCCTGATTGTTCAAGCTGGTTTAGAAAAGGCAGTAGGAACCAGAGAATCAAATTGCCAACATCGCTGGATCAATGCAAAAAGCAAGCAGAGTTCCAGAAAATCATCTATTTCTGCTTTATTGACTATGCAAAAAGCCTTGAGGTGTGGAATCACCACAAAACTATGGGAAATTCTAAAGTAGATGTGAAAATACCAAACAACACTTGACCTGCCTCTGAGATAACCTATATGCAGTTCAGGAAGCAAACTAGTTAGAACGGACATGGAACACAGACTAGTCCAAATAGGAAAAGCAGTAATCAAGGCTGATATATGTCACCTCTGCTTATTTAACTTCTATGCAGAGTACATCATGAGGATCGCTGCACTGAAGAAACATCAAGTGGAATCAGATTGCCGGGCAGAAATATCAAGTAACGCTCAGAGTAAGCAAGTATCAGTGCCCTCCCTTATGGTCAGAAAGGTAAGAGGATGCCTAGAAAACCTCTGATGAGCTGTGAAAGTGGAGAGTGACACAAGTTAGCTTAAAGCTCAACATTCAGAAAACGAAGATCATGAATCTGGCCCATCACTTCATCGGAAATCCAAATGTAAACATAGAAACAGTGTCAGGACTATTTTGGGGGCTCCAAATCACTGCCAGATGGTGACTCTCAGCCATGAAATTAAAAGACACTTACTCCTCGGAAGGCCGAAAGTATGAGCAACCTATAGCTAGACTTCACAAAGCACAGACATTACTTTGCCAACAAAGGTCCGTCTAGTCAAGACTATGCGTTTTTCCAGTGGTCATGTAGGATTGAAGAGTTGGACTGCTGAAAGTAAAGCTGAGCGCCAAAGAATTTGATGCTGTTCGAAAGCTTGGTGTGGAGAGACTCTGAGAGATCCTTGGACTGCAAGGAAGATCCAACCAGTCATTTGGAGGAGATCCAGCCTGCGCGATTTCTGTTTACAATGATGCTAAAGCTGAAACTCCATATTTTGGCCCACCTCATCGGAAGAGTTGACTCACTGGAAAAACTCTGATGCCGGGGGATTGGATTAGGGCAGAGTGGAGAGTGAGACCAGAGGATAGAATGGCTGGATGGCCATCACTGCATCTCATGGACTCATGAGTGCTGAGTGAACTCTGGGCAGTTGGCTGATGGACAGGGAGCTGCTGAATATATCATAGGGGTCCCAAAGATCCACACAAACTGAGTTGACTGAACTGAGCCTTCTGGCTGGGCCAGAATAGGGAGAGGGTCTGGCAAAGCGTTGAATAATCCCATAACCCCAAAGGAGTGATCCTAAAAAACTTGGCCCATCTGGGATTTATTCACCAGCCTGTGTGAGCTCCCCTCTATTCTTCGAAATCTAAAAGAATATTCCTCTGAGCCCAGCCGTACTGAGGTTGGGATAGACGGGTGTGATGCTGATTGACTTCAGGGTGCTATCCTTCTGTCTTTTCCTTTTGTATCTTTTCTTCTCTTCCTCCTCAAGACGCATTTATTATTCTTTTTTGTCAGTTAAGCGTTGCTATAAATCTAATATATGCAAAGACTTACGTGGTAATCCAGAAAATTATATCTCACTGCTCTGAGGCTGGTTATCTCCAATGATCTATAATTAGTGGGCGATTTTGGCTGTCTGCGATAACCCCCCTTTTGGTTGCTGTTGTCCTATCTGGTGGAGAGGAGAGATCTTAGTTTCTTCCTTTTCCTTTAATTGTCTGTGTTATTGTTCAGTCGCTAAGTCCCTCTCCAAGTCTTTTGATTGGCCCCATGGACTGTAGCCCATATGCTCGTCTGTCCCTAGATTTTCTCAAACCTTATAAGATACTTGGGTGGCTTTTGCATTTATTTCTCTCCTGGGATCTTCCCCATCCCAGGATATCTGACCGTATCTCTTTGCATTGCTATGTGCGATTCTTTACCACTGAGCTCACTAGGGAAGCCCTAAAAAAATTGTACATTAACTTAAAAATACTTTATTTGCTGAAAAGTGCTAACTCATTTCTTTCTTCAGCACAAGTCTGCTAGGTAGCCAACATCTAAAGGTCACCTGACCAGCAGACCAGCATAAAAATACAGTACGATCCCTCTACATGATATCTCAATTGTGAACTTCTTAAAATCGCAAAAATATATATAGCAAAGAACTTCTCTTTTCCTAGTATCAGGAAACCCTCATGTACAGCTAAAGCTCCTGCTATATGAATCATACTATTCCACTGAATTCCTGAAGCGGGCTTCCCTGAATCTTGAAGAATGTGAAATTATTCCTCTGAGCTGCGACTTATTCTCTTCGATCTAATTGACTAATTGATGAGAAGGCAGAGCGAAATGCGGATGGCCTACTGCGGGTCTTTTCTGTCTTCCTTTCACCCTTTTGTTAGGTCAATCTGCTTGACTGCACTACTTATCTAAATCTTCCCACCCGTGGCCAGGCACCACAGTAACACTTGTTGAGTTACTTCTATCTATATAATATCCTATTTAGTCTTATAGCCAATAATATATCTCTCCACCAAACTGGATATAGTTATGAAATGCGTCAAAAGAGAGAAAGCCACATGCTTCTAGCACCGCTCTTAGAATCCTTCTTGCTTGCATCCATCTTGACCAAGAAAGCATGCACACCAGGTATAGGATCCCTGCAGCCGAGAATAGATTGGCCAAAGATCATACTGCGAAACTAATCCCATCACCATGAAACCTCGATAGATCTTAATTTGGGGGAGCCACATGGCGAGCAGTTTCCCCTGGTTCCCTCACCCTACTGATCTCCCCTCGGTGGGCCCTTCCCAAAATTCTCTTGCTTTATCAGCTCCTGTTGCTTCTCAGACAATTCATTTCGATGTTAGCAAGACCCTTTCGGCCTGCGAAGGGATCCCCTTTCTGTAACAGTTTGAGGGCAGAATCAGAAGCTCATATTTGAACACTTTCAAGGACATTACTTGGCGAACAACCAAGGTGAGGGCATGACCCCTGTCTCTGTCCTCTATTGCAAATATTCCTGGTTCTCTCCCTCCAGCTTTCTTTTAGTGCGTTCCTGGTCCAGTGCCTTTCCTGGAGGGAGGAGGAGCCTGCCCAGCCCAGAGGGCTTCAATGTCGACTCCACCAGAATCTAAGCTCTGGCCTCTCTCTGCTCAGCCCAGCTCCTCTGAGGGCCAGAGCAGAGGGAGCCAGGGTCCCCGGAGGCGACAGAAAGCGTGGCTCCTCCTGACTTTGATTCAGTGCCATCTTTGTGTCAATTCATCCCTCTCTCGTGCCATTTCCTTTTCATGTCCTCTCCATCCCCACACCTCCCGTTAGGCTCAGCCCTGTATGGTGCTGAGATGGAATTCTTTTTATTCTGAAGTGTGATGCCATGTTCCTAGGCTCACACTTATTTGTCCAACCACACATTGCTGCAGCGTGATCTTCCTAAAATCCCTACCTGGTTAAAAATCTCGGTGAAAAGCCTTTAACCCACCCCAGTCCAAGTCCCTCCCTGCTCCTCAGTGATTCTCAATCTCCTTGCCTGACCAGCATTACCAGTTGGGGCACAGATTTGGATTACTGTGATTCTGAATGGCTTGCCTGCCTCCTCTGCCTGAAGTCAGTCCTGGGAAGGGGGCCGGCACGTCTTTTTAGAAGCCCTGGCCCACCCTGGCCAACGCGCCTCTGCCCCCAAAGCCTGTACTCTCTCTTGGTTGACATCCCAGGCGCGACAAATTTCTCTCACACCCATTTTAGTTTAATTTATTCAATGGCCACACTGGGTTCTTTTTACTGCGCGAGCTTTCTCTAGTACGTGACCAGCGATGGGCTACTCTTGCTTTCCTGTGTGGACTCTCACTTCCGCTCATCCTCGTTTTACCAGCCTTCCTCCCTTACTGCACAGGTGTCTTTGGCCTTACTTCCCTCAGATCCCTGGTGACCAGCAGAACCGCCCCTCAGCACTCAGCTCATCGTGGTGGAGCGGGACTGGCATGAAGTCAAGGAAGGGAAAGCGCCAACTTGGGTCAGACAGTTTGCGGAAGACTACACTGAGTGAGGAGGTCCTTGATCTGAGAACTCCGAGATTGCTTGGTGTTTCAAGGGTTTTGAGGAGCTCTAACATAACTCTCCTTGCACAGTTTGAAATCGCGTTATGGCGTAGCCACTGTTGAGATAAACTGCACCTTATCACCAGCGGGGACATGGACAATGAGTTGGGCATCACAGAGAGCTCATCACTTACCCACCCATCACAGAAGCTTGTGTGACCGTGTGGTCTCCCCTACAGCGGTATGAAGGATGGGCAGCTATCCATAGGAGGAGAAGTTGGAAGGGGTCACCCAGACCCTTCCTCATCAGTTTCCTCTTTCCACTGACTCGGTGGTGACACCACTCAGACTTCATCCCAGTGCTTCCCGACCTTCTCTTTTCTTACCACTGAATGTGCAATGCCACCCTTCCCCAAATTTCTACAGGTTATCACACGTGATTTGTGTGACTTTGGGGTTCCAAGATGTTCACTACATCAAGCTCAACCATTGATGGAAACCTCCTCTAAGACGGGGTGGGCAAACGACAGCCTGCGAGCAATCCAGGCTGAGGCCAGTTCTGTGAACTGAGGAGCATTTTTACATTTTGGAATAATTAGTAAGAAGCCAAGGAATTTCCAGAAAAAACACTCTCTTTGCTTCTTGATACATTATAAGCCTTTGACTGAGTGTGGATCACAACAAACTGTGGAACACTTCTTAAACAACGGAATTACCAGACCACCTTACCTTGCCTCCTTCGAGAAACCTGTATGCATGGTCAATAAGGAACATTCAGAAACTGGACAGGGGAACATGGACTGGCTTTCAAATTGGGAAAAGGAGTACATCAAGTGCTGATATATTGTTACCATGCTTATTTAAAATGTATATGTGGGAGTATTATATTATGCAAAATGCCAGGCTGGATGAAGCACAGCTAGAATCAGAATTTGCCAGGGGAAATATCAATAACCTCCAGATATGCAAGATGACCACCACCCTTATGGCAGAAAGTGAAGTTAGGAACTTATATTACCCAAAGCAATCTATAGATTCAATGCAATCCCTATCAAGCTACCAGTGATATTTTTTCACAGAACTAGAACAAATAATTTCACAATTTATGGAAATACAAAAAACCTCGAATAGCCAAAGCAATCTTGAGAAAGAAGAATGGAACCGGAGGAATCAACCTGCCTGACTTCAGGCTCTACTACAAAGCCACAGTCATCAAGACAGTATGGTACTGGCACAAAGGCAGAAATATAGATCAATGGAACAAAATAGAAAGCCCAGAGATAAATCCACACACCTATGGACACCTTATCTTTGACAAACAAAGCAAGAACATACAATGGAGAAAAGACAATCTCTTTAACAAGTGGTCAACCACTGGTAAAAGAATGAAACTAGAACACTTTCTAACACAATACACAAAATAAACTCAAAATGGATTAAAGATCTAAATGTCAGACCAGAAACTATAAAACTCCTAGAGGAGAATGTAGGCAAAACACTCTCCGACATAAAATCACAGCAGGATCCTCTATGACCCACCTCCTAGAATATTGGAAATAAAAGCAAAAATAAACAAATGGCACCTAATTAAACTTAAAAGCTTTTGCACAACGAAGGAAACTATAAGCAAAGTGAAAAGACAGCCTTCTGAATGGGAGAAAATAATAGCAAATGAAGCAACTGACAAAGAATTAATCTCAAAAAATATACAAACAACTCCTGCAGCTCAATTCCAGAAAAGTAAATGACCCAATCAAAAAATGGGCCAAAGAACTAAACAGACATTTCTTCAAAGACACACAGATGGCTAACAAACACATGAAAAGATGCTCAACATCACTCATTATCAGAGAAATGCAAATCAAAACCACAATGAGGTACAATTTCACACGTCAGAATGGCTGCTATCCCAAAATCTACAAACAATAAATGCTGGAGAGGGTGTGGAGAAAAGGGAACCCTCTTACACTGTTGGTGGGAATGCAAACTAGTACAGCCACTATGGAGAACAGTGTGGAGATTCCTTAAAAAACCGGAAATAGAACTGCCTTATGACCCAGCAATCCCACTGCTGGGCGTACACACCAAGGAAACCAGAATTGAAAGAAACACATATACCGCAATGTTCATCACAGCACTGTTTATAATAGCCAGGACATGGAAGCAACCTAGATGTCCATCAGCAAATGAATGGATAAGAAAGCTGTGGTACATATACATAATGGAATATTACTCAGCCATTAAAAAGAATGTATTTGAATCAGTTCCAATGAGATGGATGAAACTGGAGCCTATTATACAGAGTGAAGTAAGCCAGAAAGAAAAACACCAATACAGCATACTAACACATATATATGGGATTTAGAAAAGATGGTTACGATAACCCTATATGTGAGACAGAAAAGAGACCCAGATATATAGAACACTCCTTTGGTCTCTGTGGGAGAAGGCGAGGGTGGGATGATCTGAGAGAATAGCATTGAAACATGTATATTATAATATGTGAAACAGATCTCCAGTCCAGGTTTGATGCATGAGACAGGGTGCTTAGGGCTGGTGCACTAGGAATACCCTGAGGGATGGGATGGGGAAGGAGGTGGGAGGGGTGTTCAGGATGGGGAACACATGTAAACCCATGGCTGATTCATATCAATGTATGGCAAAAACCACTACAATATTGTAAAGTAATTAGCCTCCAACTAAAATAAATAAATTTTTAAAAAATTCTTCTTTGCTTTCTGCCATTAAGGGTCGTGTCATCTGCATATCTGAGGTTACTGATATTGAGAAGATAGTATGTGGGTTGAAACAGGGGTGTCAAATTAAAATGTCAAGCATTTTAAATGCTTAAAAGGGCAGAAACTATTGAAAGTAAAACTGCAAGGCCTTTGCAGCTTTGAGCTTCAAGAGGTGGAAAAATAGATCCCAACTCTGCATGGGTAGAAATCGAAATTTACATTGTAAAAGGGCCAGGAGACAAGGTAGTGTGACAACTTGGGCCAGTTTTACAATCAGTCTCCCACAATTGACTATCCTGCTCACATCCAAAATTGTGTATTTTTCTTCTTTATTGAATTATAATTTACATAAAATAAAATTTATGGATTTTTTGGCAGTATATTCAATAATTAATTAAAATATTTCTAAGTCTTGGTATTTCTTATTAGCTTATATATGTGTTTACACATTGAAATGAACATTCATTTTACTTTATTTGTCATTCTATTAATGTCATTTGTTTCATCTATTGATTTGTGAGTGTGGCACCATCCTCGCATCCTTGGATAAGTCTCAGTTGATCATGGGGCATGATGGTCCTAATGTATGTTAAATTTGGCTTGCTATTAATTTTTTGAATCTTTATTTGTTAGGGGTAATGACATGTATTTTTTGTAATGGCCTTCTATTAAAAAAAAATAGTATTGATCTATTTGGCCTCAAAATGTGTTTGGAAGTGTTCCTTTCTCTTCAGCTTTTTGGAAGAATTTGAGAAGGCTTGGTATTAATTCTCAAAACGTTTGGTTGAATTCACCAGTGAAGCCATATGGTATAGGCTTTTCCTTGTTGGGAGGTTTTCATTACAGTTTCAATCTCTGTACTCATTATTAGTCTGTTCAAATTTTCTGTTTCTTTATGATTAAGTCTTTATAGGTTGCATATTTTTAGGAATTTATCTAGTTCTTCCAGTTTATCCATTTTTCTTTAAAAAAAAATCCATCTCTTAATTTTGTTGATCCTTTCTATTGAAAAAAACTGTAGATGGCTGCAATTTTTCAGCTTTATTGAAATTTTTAAAAGATTTATTTTTCATTCAGCACAGTGGAATCTTAGTTCCTAGACCAGGGATCGAACTCTGTGCCCACTGCAGTGAAAATGAGAAACCCTAACTGTTGTACTGCCAGATAATTCCTTCCATTGTGATTTTTTAAAAAAGATTATTTTTGATGTGGACCATTTTTAAAGTCTTTAACTTATTACAATGTTATTTCTTTGTTGCATTTTGGTTTTTTGATCACCAGGCATGTGGAATATTAGCTCCCTGGCCAGAGATCGAATGTGTGTCCCTGTATTGACAGGCAGATCCTTAACCACTGGACCCTCCATTGTGATGTTTAAATGCATTATTTTCTTCAGTGATTAAAGCAGATGAACCATATATGTCTAATAGACCACAAAATGGGCTGTTTCAGTTAAAGTTCAAGTTAAATCATGTATAAACCAGTGTGAATTTCCCATGCCCCTCTTCCATCATGATGATCTGTGATCATTGGTCTTTGAAGCTACTCTTGTAATTGTCCTGGTGTGCCATACACCACATCCATATGGGACAATGAACTTGACTGGGAAATGTGTGTGTTCTGATTGCTCCTCTAAGTAGACCTTCACCTGTCTCTCTTTCTCTCTTTGCGTCTCCCTATGCCCAAGAAACAACAATATTGAAATTAGGCAATTAATAACCCAATGCTTGCCTCTAACTGTTCAAGTGAAGGGAAGGGTTCACACATCACTCAGTTTGAATCAAAAGCTAGAACTGGTGAAACTTAGTGAGGAAGGCATGTAAAAATCCAAGACGAGCTGAAAGCTAGGTTTCTTTTGCCAAACATTTAGCTGAATTACGAATGCAAAGGAAAAGTTCTTGAGGAAAACTAAAGGTACTACTCCAGTGAACTTAGAATGATAAGAAAATGAAATAGCTATTCTGATATGGAGAGAGTTTTAGTAGCCACAGCATTCCATTATGCTAAAGCCTAATCCAGAGAAATGTCCAAACTCTCTTCAATTCTTTAAAGATAAGGCGAGGTGAAGAAGCTGCAGAAGAAAAGTTTGAAACTAGCAGAGGTTGGTTAATGAAGTTTGAGGAAAGAAGCCATCTCCATAACATAAATGTGCACAGTGAAGCAGCCAGAGCTGATGTAGAAACGCATGTAAGTTATTCAGAAGATCTAGCTAAGATAAACAACAGATTTCCAGTGTAAGTGTAACAGCCTTATCTTGGGTGAAAAAAAAATGCTGTCTAGAACTTTCATAGCTACAGAGGAGAAGTCAATCATGTATGCATGCTTAGTTGCTAAGTCATATCTGACTCTTTACAATCCCATGGACTGTAGCCCACTAGGCTCCTATGTCCATGGGATTCTCCAAGCAAGAATATTGGAGTGGGTTACCATTTCCTCCTCCAGAAGATCTTTCTGACCCAGGGATCGAACCTGTGTCTCCTGCAGTTCCTGCATTGGCAGGAGGATTCTTGAGCACTAGCACTTTTGGGAAGCCCAGAGAAGTCAATGCCTGGCCTCAAATCTTCAAAGGACATGCTGACTCTCTTTTTAGAGATTAACATAGCTAGTGACTTTAAGTTGAAGCCAATGCTCATTGACCATTGTGAAAATCCTAGGGTCCTTAAGAATTATGCTAAATCTACTCTGCCTGTACCTTACACATGGAACAACAAACTTTGGATGACAGCCCATCTGTTTGCAACATGGTTTGCTAAAGATGTTAATCCCACTGTTGAGACCTACTGCTCAGGGAAAAAGATTCCTTTTAAAATATTACTGCTAATTGACAATGCCCTTGGTCACACAAGAGCTCTGGTGGAAATGTACTGTGAGATTAATGTTGTTTTCATGCCTGTGAACACATCCATTCATAGCCCTTGTATCAAGGAGTAATTTTGAATTTTGGATCTTATTATTTAGGGAATACACTTCATAGGGCTATAGCTACCATGTATAGCGATTCCTTTGATGCATCTGGGCAAAGTAGTAGTATATCATCTGGAAATACCTCATTAATCTAGATGCCATTAAGAATATTCATGACTCACAGGAAGAGGTCAAAATATCAACATTAACAGGAGTTTGAAAGAAGCTGATTCTAGTCCTCATAGGTGATTTTAAAGGACTCAACACATGAAATTAAAAGATGCTTGCTCCTTGAGAGAAAAGCAATGACAAACCTAGACAGCATATTAAAAATCAGAGACATCACTTTGCCAACAAAAGTCCATATAGTCAAAGCTATGGTTTTTCCAGTAGTCATGTAAAACAAAGCTTAGCACCAAAGCATTGATGCTTTGAAACTGTGGTGCTAGGAGAAGACTCTTGAGAGTCCCTTTGACAGCAAGGAGAGAAAACCAGTCAATTCTAAAGGAAATCAATCCTGAATATTCTTTGGAAGAACTGATGACTTCCCTGGTGGCTCAGACAGTAAAGAATCCACCTGCAATCCAGGAGACCTGGCTTCGATCTCTGGGTTGGGAAGATCCCCTGGAGGAGGGCATGGCAACCCACTCCAGTGTTCTTGTCTTGAGAATCCCCATAGACAAAGGAGCCTGGCAGACTGTAGTCCATGGGGTCCCAAAGAGTCGGACATGACTCAGTGACTAATCACAGCACATGCTGTAGCTGAAGCTACAGTACTTTGGCCGCCTGATGCAAAGAGTTGATTCATTGGAAAAGACCCTGATGCTGGGAAAGATTGAAGGCAGGAGGAAGAGGAAGAGACAGAGGATGAGACGGTGGATGACATCACTGATTCAATGGAAATGAGTTTGAGCAACTCTGGGAGATAGTGAAGGACAGGGAAGCCCAGAGTGCTGCAGCCCATGTGGTTGCAAAGAGTCAGACACAACTTAGTGACTGAACAATTACAACAATTGATAAAGCAGCAGCAGAGTTTGAGAAAATTGATTCCAATTCTGAAAGAAGCTCTACAGTGGGTAAAATGATGAGAAATAGCAATGCATGTTACAGAGAAATCATTTATGAAAGGAAAAGTTAATTGATGTGACAAACTCATTGTTGTCTTATCTTAAGGAATTGCCTCAGCCATGCCAGCCTTAAGCAGCCACCACCTTACCTTGATTTGTCAGCAGTCCTCAACATGGAGGCAAGACTCTCCACGAGCAAAAAGATTATGACTCACCAAAGGCTTAGATGATGGTTGTCAGTGATTTTAAATTCAGGTATGTACATAATTTTTTAGACAAAACTCTATTGTACACTTAATAGACTACAGTGTAGTGTGAACATAGCTTTTATGTGCACTGGGAAGCTAAAAACTTGGTGTGATATTAACTTGGTTGCAGTGATCTGGAACCAATTCAACAATGTTTCTAGTATGCCTGTGTAAGAGGACTGTTTCTAGACACTGAGCAACAAGCTGCTCTGGACTGATCCATAGATGGGTCAGATGGATGGAAAGTGGAAGTGGATGACAAGTGGGATCAATACAAAAGAATGACAGACCATAGCAAATAACTGGATAAATTTAAAAAAGAGATTATTTTCATCATCTAAATTTTTCCTAAAGATGGTTGGCTTTTAAAGACAAAGCTAGAAGAATATACCGCTGAGTTTATATTCTGTTGTTCTTTAGTCACTAAGTTATGCCTGACACTTTTGTGACCCCATGGACTGTAGCCTGCCAGGCTTCTCTGTCCATGGGATTTCCTAGGCAAGAATACTGGAGTGTGTTGCCATTTTTTTCTCCAGAGGATCTTCCTGACCCAGGGATTGAGCCCTAGTCTCCTGCATTGGCAGGTGGATTTTTTATCACTGAGTCAACAGGGAAGCCTGTTTGTATTTCACTTAAATGTAAAAGGTATAATATAAATAATGCAGAAGATGGGAGGGCGGAAATAAAAGATAGTGTTCTAAAGAACTTCCAGTATATGTGAAGTGATATAACCCTCTCTGAAGAGAGGATGAGAAATTAAATGTGCATATTCTTGAGAGTCCCTTGAACTGCAAGGAGATCCAACCAGTGCATCCTAAAGGAAATCAGTCCTGAATGTTCATTGGAAGGACTGATGATGAAGCTGAAACTCCAGTACTTTGGCCACCTGATTCAAAGAGCTGACTCATTTGAAAAGACCCTGATGCAGGGAAGGATTGAAGGCGAGAGGAGAAGGGGACGACAGAGGATGAGATGGTTGGATGGCATCACCTCAATGGACATGAGTTTGAGCAAACTCCGGGAGTTGTTGATGGACAGGGAGGCCTATCATGCTGTAGTCCATAGGGTTGCAAAGAGTTGGACATGACTGAGTGACTGAAGTGTACTGATTGTAAATTGTGAAGCAATCACTAAGAAAATAAAGTCAGGTATAGCTAACAAAGTGATAGTGGAAATAAAATGAAAACTTAAAAATTCATCATAAAGAAAGCAGAGAAAAAGAAAAAAAAGACAGGTGGGATAAACATAAAAAGCAAATAGCAAGATGATGAATTTAAACACAACTATATCAATAATCATATTAGATGCAAGTTATCTCAACTCTTCGAGTATAAGACAGATGGGGTAAAAAAGAAAGACCTACCCGCAAACTGTCTAAGGAAATCTCACCCTAAATATCAAGACACAGAGAGGTGAAAGTAGAAGAGATGAAAAAGATACATGATGCATAGATTGAGAACATGAAACCTACAGTGGCTATAATATCAGTGGTTTCAGGACAATACTATCTCTATCCCAGGGCTAAAGGAAGACACTTCATCTTGGTAAAAAGGCTAATTCATCAATAAGACACAGTAATGTTGAATGTGATGCTCCTCATATGTAACCGAGAGTCAGAAAAATCCCAGAGAACTTCAAAATACAACAAGTAAAAACAGACAGAAATAAGTGGGGAAAAATAGACAAGTCCACAGTTAGAGTTGGAGATTTAAACACTCATGTACCAATAATATTTATTATTTCTTTTTTCCTTTAAGATTGAACACAAACAAGGGGAGGAAATTGTGTTTCATAATTCAGATTTCTTCCCATCAAAGACTTATGGTTTCATTTCCCCATTTCCCACAACCCTATCCTTGAGTGGGTGTTTTGGGATGAAGAGATGCATGGAGGAACAGAAGGAGAATGAATTCAAAGACTTAGACTGTGGCTGGAGGCCAAAGCTAGTGGAGGTGATGGAATTCCGGTTGAGCTATTTCAAATCCTGAAAGATGATGCTGTGAAAGTGCTGCACTCAATATGCCAGCAAATTTGGAAAACTCAGCAGTGGCCACAGGACTGGAAAAGGTGTTTTCATTCCAATTCCAAAGAAAGGCAATGCCAAAGAATGCTCAAATTACCACACAATTGCACTCATCTCACATGCTAGTAAAGTAATGCTCAGAATTCTCCAAGCCAGGCTTCAGCAATACGTGAAGCGTGAGCTCCCTGATGTTCAAGCTGGTTTTAGAAAAGGCAGAGGAACCAGAGATCAAATTGCCAACATCCGCTGGATCATGCAAAAAGCAAGAGAGTTCCAGAAAAATATCTATTTCTGCTTTATTGACTATGCCAAAGCCTTTGACGGTGTGGATCACCACAAACTATGGGAAATTCTGAAAGAGATGGGAATACCAGACCACCTGACCTGCCTCTTGAGAAACCTATATGCAGGTCAGGAAGCAACAGTTAGAACTGGACATGGAACAACAGACTAGTTCCAAATAGGAAAAGGAGTAAGTCAAGGCTGTATATTGTCACCCTGCTTATTTAACTTCTATGCAGAGTACATCATGAGGATCGCTGGACTGGAAGAAACATAAGCTGGAATCAAGATTGCCGGGAGAAATATCAAGAACCTCAGATAAGCAGGTATCAGTGCCCTTATGGTAGAAAGTGAAGAGGAGCTAAAAAGCCTCTTGATGAGCGTGAAAGTGGAGAGTGAACAAGTTAGCTTAAAGCTCAACATTCAGAAAACGAAGATCATGGAATCTGGTCCCATCACTTCATGGGAAATAAATGGGGTAACAGTAGAAACAGTGTCAGACTTTATTTTGGGGGGCTCCAAAATCACTGCAGATGGTGACTGCAGCCATGAAATTAAAAGACACTTACTCCTCGGAAGGAAAGTTATGAGCAACCTAGATAGCATATTCAAAAGCACAGACATTACTTTGCCAACAAAGGTCCGTCTAGTCAAGACTATGGTTTTTCCAGTGGTCATGTATGGATGTGAGAGTTGGACTGTGAAGAAAGCTGAGCGCCAAAGAATTGATGCTTTGAACTGTGGTGTTGGAGAAGACTCTTGAGAGTACCTTGGACTGCAAGGAGATCCAACCAGTCCATTCTGGAGGAGATCAGGCCTGGGATTTCTTTGGAAGGAATGATGCTAAAGCTGAAACTCCAGTATTTTGGCCACCTCATGTGAAGAGTTGACTCACTGGAAAAGACTCTGATGCTGGGAGGGATTGAGGGCAGGAGGAGAAGGTGATGACCAAGGATGAGATGGCTGGATGGCATCACTGACTCTATGGACATGAGTCTGAGTGAACTCCGGGAGTTGGTGATGGACAGGGAGGCCTGGCGTGTTGCGATTCATGGGGTCCCAAAGAGTCGGACACAACTGAGTGACTGAACTGAGGCTTCTGGGTGTAGGCAGAATAGGGAGAAGGTTCTGGAAAGGTTGGAAAAATCCAGTAACCCCAAAGGAGTGATCCTAAAAACTTTGGCCCATCTGGGATTTATTCCACCAGCCCTGTGTGAGCTCCCTCTATTCTCGATGTAAGAATATCTCCTCTGAGCCCAGGCCTGAGGTGGGAATAGAGGGTGTGATGGCTGAATTGACTCAGGGGTGCTAGTCCTTCTAGGTCTTTTCCTTTTTATCTTTTCTTCTCTTCCTCCTCAAGAGGCATTTATTATTCTTTTTGTCAGTTAAGGTTGCTAAAACAAATAGCAAAGACTAGGTGGTAATCAAGAAATATTTATTCTTCACTGCTCTGGAGGCTGGGAGGTCCAAGATCAAAGTGTGGGGGATTTGGTGTCTGGGGAGAACCCCCCTTTTGGTTGCTGTATCCTATCTGGTGGAGAGAGAGATCTAGTTTCTTCCTTTTCTTTATTGTTGTTGTTATTGTTCAGTCGCTAAGTCCTCTCCAAGTCTTTTGTGGCCCCATGGACTGTAGCCCATAGGCTCCTCTGTCCCTGAGATTTCCAAAGCAAGAATACTGGGGTGGGTTGTGATTTATTTTCCTCCTGGGGATCTTCCCCATCCAAGGATTGATCCTGCATCTCCTGCATTGGCAGGTGGATTCTTTACCACTGAGCCACTAGGGAAGCCCCCTAAAAAAATTTACATAACTTTAAAAATACTTTATTGCTGAAAAGTGCTAACCATCACCTGAGGCTTCAGCAAGTCCTAGTAGCAACATCCAAGGTCACTGACCACAGACCAGCATAATAAATACAGTACGTCCCCTACATGGGAATCTTCAAGTTGTGAACTTTCAAAGATGCAAAGAATAAATAAGCAAATGAACTTCTCTTTTCCTAGTATCAGGAAGGACCTTCATGTACAGCTAAAGCTCCTGCTTAGAGAGTCAACATCCACTGAATCCTGAAGGGGCTTCCCTGGAATCTTGAAGAATGTGAAAAATCCGTGGAGCTGGACTATCCTGACAATGACAAAGGGAGAAGCAGAGGAAATGGGATGGCCCCTGGGCGAGTCTTTTCTGTGCTTCTTTCACCCTTTTGTTAGGGTCAAACTGCCTGACTGCACACTGACTGAAACTGCCCACCCTGGCCAGGCACCACAGTAACCACTTGCTTGAGTTACTCTATCATAGAAAGTCCTGGTAAGGAACACAAACTAATAAGCCACCACCAACTGGAAGAGTTTGGGAAAGGTCAAAAGGAGAAGCCACATGTTCTAGCACCTCTGAGAATCCTTCTTGCTTGCATCCATCTTGACCAAGAAAGGCATGCACCACCAGGAAGGACCCTGAGCCAGAATGATTGGCCAAAGACAACTCGGAAACTAATCCCATCACCATGAAACCTGAGACTTTGAGCCACATGGCAGAGCAGTTCCCCTGGGTTCCCTCACCCTACTGATCTCCCCTCGGGTGGGCCCTTCCCAAAATTCTCTTGCTTTATCAGCTCCTGTGCTTCTCAGACAATTCATTTCCGAGTGTTAGACAAGAGCCCCCTTTCGGGCCCTGGAAGGGATCCCCTTTCTGTAACAGTTTGAGGGAGAATCAGAGCTCATATTTGAACACTTTCAAAGGAATTACTTTGGCGAACAACCAAGGTGGAGCATGACCCTGTCTCGTCCTCTATTGCAAAATATTCCTGGGTTCTCCCTCCAGCTTTCTTTAGTGAGTTTCCCTGGTCCAGTGCCTTCCCTGGAGGGAGGAGGAGACTGCCCAGCCCAGAGGGCTTCAATGTCGACTCCACCAGATCTGAAGTCTCGGCCTTCCTCTGCTCAGCCCAGTCTCCTCTGAGGGCCAAGGCAGTGAGGGGAGCCAGGGTCCCCGGGAGGCTGACAGAAAGCTGGCTCCCTCCTGACCTTGATATCAGTGCCACTCGGTGTCAATTCACCCCCTCAGTGCCCCATTCCTGTCATGTCCTCTCCATCCCCACACCTCCCGTTACGGCTCAGGCCCTGATGGATGGCTGAGATGGAATTCTTTTATTCTGAGTGTGATGCCATGTTCCTAGGCTCACACTTATTTAGTCCAACCACCACATTGCTGCAGCGTGATCTTCCTAAAATTCCTTACCTGGTTAAAAACCTCGGGGAGAAAGCCCTTGAACCCACCCAGCCAGGTCCCTCCCTGCCTCCTCCAGTGATTCTCAATCTCCTGCCTGACCCAGCATTACCAGTTGGGGCACAGATTTGGATTACTGTGATTCTGAATGCCTTGCCTGCTCCCTCTGCCTGAAGTCAGTCCTGGAAGGGGGGGCCGGCACGTTTCTAGAAGCCCTGGCCCCACCCTGGCCAAGGCGCCTCTGCCCCCCAAGCCTGTACTCTCCTTCGGTTGACATCCCATGGCGGACAAATTTCTCTCACACCCATTTTTAGTTTAATTTATTCATTGGCCACACTGGGTTTTCGTTGCTGCCCGAGCTTTCTCTAGTCGTGACCAGCGAGGGCTACTCTTGCTTTCCTGTGTGGACTCTCACTTCCGGCTCATCCTCATTTTCACATGCCTTCCTCCCTCTACTGCACAGGTGTCTTTGGCCTTACTTCTCTCAGATCCCTGGTGACCAGCAGAGACCCCGCCCCTCAGCACTCAGCTACATGTGGGTGGAGCGGGACTGGATGAAGTCAAGGAAGGGAAAGGCCAACTTGGGTCAGACAGTTTGGGAAGACTACACTGAGGAGGAGGTCCTTGATCTGAGAACTCCGAGTTGCTTGGTGTTTCAAGGGTTTGAGGAGCTCATACATAACTCTCCTTGCACAAGATTGAAATCGGTTATGGGTAGCACTGTTGAGATAAACTGCACCTTTATCACCAGCGGGGACATGGACAATGAGTTGGGCATCACAGAGAGCTCATCACTTACCCACCCAGTCACAGAATGCTTGTGTGACCGTGGGTCTCCCCTACAGGGTATGAAGGGATGGGCAGCTATCCCATAGGAGGAGAAGTTGGGAAGGGGTCACCCAGACCCTTCCTCATCTGGTTTCCTCTTTCCACTGACTCGGTGGTGACCACCACTCAGACTTCATCCCAGTGTCTTCCTGCTTCTCTTTTCTACCACTGAAATGTGCAATGCCACCCTTCCCCCAAATTTCTACAGGTATCACACGTGATTGTGCTGACTTTGGGGTTCAAGATGTTTCACTACATCCAAGCTCAACCCATGATGGAAAACCTCCTCTAAGACGGGGTGGGCAAACGACAGCCTGCCGAGCAAATCCAGGCTGAGGCCAGTTCTGTGAACTGAGGAGCATTTTTACATTTTTGAATAATAGAAGAAGCAAGAGAATTCCAGAAAAACATCTACTTCTGCTTCATTGACTACATTAAAGCCTTTGACTGTGTGGATCACAACAAACTGTGGAACATTCTTAAACAGATGGGAATACCAGACCACCTTACCTGCCTCCTGAGAAACCTGTATGCAGGTCAAGAAGGAACATTCAGAACTGGACAGGGAACAATGGACTGGTTTCAAATTGGGAAAGGAGTACATCAAGGCTGTATATTGTTACCATGCTTATTTAATGTATATGTGGAGTGTATTATGCAAAATGCCAGGCTGGATGAAGCACAAGCTAGAATCAAGATTGCCAGGGGAAATATCAATAACCTCAGATATGCAGATGACACCACCCTTATGGCAGAAAGTGAAGAGGAACTAAAGAGCCTCCTATTGAAGATGAAAGAGGAGAGTTAAAAAACTGGCTTAAAATTCAACATTCTAAAAACAAAGATCATGGTATCTGGTCCCATCACTTCATAGCAAAAAGATGAGGAAACAATGATAACAATGACAAATTTTCTTTTCTTGGGCTCCAAAATCACTGTAGATGGTGACTAGCCATGAAATTAAAAGACACTTGCTCCTTGGAAGAAAAGTTATGACAATGCTAGACAGTGTATTAAAAAGCAGAGATATTACTTTGCTGACAAAGGTCAAAGCTATGGTTTTTCCAGTACTCATGTGTTGATGTGAGAGTTGGAGTATAAACAAGGCTGAGCACCAAAGAATTGATACTTTTGAACTGTGGTGTTGGAGAAGACTCTTGAGAATCCCTTGGATTGCAAGGAGATCAAATCAGTCAATCCTAAAGGAAAGCATGCCTGAATAGTCTTTGGAAGGACTGATGCTGAAGCTGAAACTCCAATACTTTGGCTACCTAAGAGCTGACTCATTAGAAGAGACAGAAAAAATCTTTCAAAAAAATCTTTGCTGGGAAAGATTGAAGGCAGGAGGATTCAGGGATGTCAGAGAATGAGATGGTTGGATGCCATCACCAACTCAATGGACATGAGTTTGAGCAAGCTCTTGGAGATGGTGAATGACAGGGAAATCTGGCATGCTGGAGTCCATGGGGTTGCAAATAGCCAGACAGGGCTGAGCGACTGAACAACAACAACGGGTCAAAAAATCAAGAGAAGCATAATGTTTCGTCACCACATATGAAAAGTCCATGCAATTCAAATTTCTAAACTTGTAGGGAATACAGTCTTGCAGATCACTTCCTTCTTCTCCAGGGTGGCTTTCATGCTACAAGGAGATGGCTGAGTGTTGAAGGAGACCAGATGGTCGGCTAAGCCTGAAATCCTACACTCACCATCTGGCTCTTGTCTAGCCCTGCTCTAAGGATTTCTGGTTCTTTAATTTCCCAGTGGCTGACTATGCGGAGATCTTCCTCCCCACCCTGTCTCTACGGCCTTCCTCCTTTCTCCCCCAGCCTCTTCACACCCCAGAGACATCCCAGAGCACCCTAGTCTTTCTCTCTTGTGTGGTGTCTTATTATTACTATTTTTTTTTAACCTACAAGGAAGTCAGAGTATGTTTCTGAATAAAATAAGGAATTCCAACTGTAAAAGGGAAGTCCCGTGAGACATTCACTCACACAGCATGTCAGTCCACTCACTTTCCTCTCCTCAAGCTCCCCAATATTTCTTGATGGTGTGCAGTTAGTTTATTACTTGTCTTCACCATATTTTTGAAAAGATTTTGCTCTTAAATTTATTTGTTTGCTTCAATTTTTGGCTGCACAGCATATAGGATCTTAGTTTCTCAGCCAGGGATTGAACCTGCACCCTTTGCATTGAAAGCAGTCTTAACCACTGGACTGCCAGGGAAGTTTCCACCTTCACCATTTTTAACACAACAGAAAGGGGAAATTTCTTTCCTTCTGGATTTTATTTACCTAAAAAGGAACCGAAGAAAAGGGATGGTGTGTCTGATGCAAGGAAGCAAAATTGAAAATGAAATTATGTAAAAAGCAAACAAAGTTTCTGATCAACACAGATAGGTATGCCGACTCTGAAAAGGTGGAAGCCGAGGGCAGCTGTCATCTGAAAATGCTCAACGTTGATGTGTACTATACAAGCTAATTACAATGGCAAGAAAAATCAAAAGGCATAGGACAAGAACAAATATTTTGGCATGAGAAACGATCCAGGCTTTGAGTCGGAGGAGCACCTTGAAGGCACCGTTTCTCTCACCCTCTCTCAGGTCTTGCTTTTGCTTTGCAACCTGCAGCCATACCTTTTCCAGGTAGCGCCTCAGACCTTCTCCATGGGCTCCACCCCTTATCTGTCTCAGCATCTGTGCATCAAAGAAGAGCTCGTTGGTGAGGAAGGCGCCCTGGTGCTCCCGCTCCAGCCCCTCGATCACGGTCATCAGCTGGGTCAGCTGCTCTCTCTGCTCATCCCCGGAGGCCCGGTTGTTGAAGGCACAGTACCTCCGTCCGCACTTCTGGACCAGGCTCCTCAGCCTGAGGTTGTCTGTGTTTGCCACGTACTCATCCAAGGATCCGCCCGCCAAATCCTCCTTGTGAGTGAAGAGGATGACCATGTATCTCTCGGCTCCTGCCCCAAAGACCTCCTTCACCCTGGTCGCAGCCACCGCGTCCTGCTCGGTGAAGCACCCCAGCTGGGTCACCAGCAGCAGCACGTGGGGCCCTGGCACCGACAGCAGATAACAGGCTCCGATATTCTCATAGACCTCTTGATCCTGGGCCCTGGACTCGAAGATGGGGGGCGTGTCCACCACCAGGATGCTCCTCCCATTCCACATGCCTGTTGCCCTCTGACACTTCCTGGTCACCGACTGGGCCCCCAGCTTGGACTCAAACACAGGCTGGCAGAGGATGCTGTTCCCGGTTGCACTTTTCCCGCTGCCTGTTTTGCCTACCAGGATGATCCTCAAGGAGGAGGAAGGTTCAAAGCCCTGATGTTCTATCCCGCCTGTAAAAAAAAAAAAAAAAAAAAAAGGATTTCCCCTGTTTTACTAAGTTTGTGATTCTTTTTTAAAGCTTGTATTTTTTCTTGAGGTATAGTTGGCGATGGGCTTCCCAGGTGGTGCTAGTGGGAAAGAACCCGCCTGCCAATGCAAGAGACATGGAACACAGGTTTGATCCCTGGGTTGGGAAGGCTCCCTGGAGGAGGACATGGCAAGCTGCTGCAGTGTTCTTGCCTGGAAAAGCCCATGGACAGAGGAGCTTGGTGGGCTGCTGTCCATGGGGTTGCAAAGAGTTGGACATGACATAGTGACTGAAAGACAACAAACAACAGCAAGAGTTGGCAAGGGTGATGCTGTGCCAAGAGCTAAAATTTTCAAGAGATGAAGAGTGAGAATCCACGGACTTCTGGAGTTCTTACGAGCCCACATGAATTGGGTTCATTCTAGGCCCCTAAAATCTGTTATTTTGTTCCTTTTACTGTGTCAGTTCTTCCCTTACTAAAGTATTCTGAAATTTTATTTTTCAAACAGGATTACTGAATCTCTCTGGGGAACTTTTCCTCTTTTCAAGCTGAGCACAGGCAGGGGAAGATATCATTTCCACAATTTGGTTCCAAATCCACTGACTTCTGACTTGAAGTTTTATTTCCACATTTCCCATACATCACCACAGGGGTCAGGGTGTCATGCTCAGGTGTGTAGGGTGTGATGACAGTAGGGAAGATAAAGAACGCGATAGCTGCCTTTTTCTCCTGCAGTTTAAAGTAGCTGGGTTTCTCTTCTGTCTCAGTGTTTGAGGTCAGGGAGTGGAGGAGGGAAGACAGTAACTGTCTCCAGGTGTCCAGAGCTCTTGAGAATTTGGAGGGTTTCTTACCTTCAGCCATGGTTCCATATCTGCTCCTCTGCAGCCCTTCCATTCACTTCTAGAATAAAAAGAGGAAAGGAATAAAAGCAAGTGTCCTTATAGGAGTTGATAAGACCTGAGAACCCCTCCAATTCAGACAGCCGAGAACAATTATCCTCAGATGAACCATTTGCATTGCTAATTTTCTAACATGTTTTATTTTCAAATATCCATATAGAGCTTTAAGCAAGTCAGGTGATGCTAGGTTATTAACACAGTGAACTCTTGCTTTTCTTCCTCATTCTACAGGAAAGCAAGAAATGTTTGAATACACATCAGTTGATTATCTCCCTTCAAGCTGAAAAGGCATGAAATAAAGAAAGCCTTCTTCTATGGAATAAGAAGCAAGACTTTAAAATTATTTGTTATTATTACTGGAATCAAAGCAAATTTGCTAGACTAGAGAATAAATGTTGCCTTGATGTAAATGAATAGTGGTTTGTTTGAAGTACTGGGCATTTCCAGTCCCAGAAACTCTTTGTATCAGATGGATATCCCAGTGGCAAAGGGGACTGTACAAATCACCTTCCAGTGGGAGTGTGGAATTGGGGTCCAGGGCTCCTTTGAGGATGGACATGAGAGGGAGAAGGGGAAGAGGCCCGAACATGGTCACCACCTCCTTCCCTCTGAGCAGCTGGGGGGAGAGAAACTGGTGCCCTGACTGAGGGACAGCAGCAACATTCGGGACAAATTCAGGATAAAGTCATTGCCTTCTCTGTTTTAAATCAAATGTCTTTCCTTGTGGGTCTCCCAATAACAACTTAAAAATCCCTGTAGACATAAGCAGAAATTGGCAAAACCATGGAGATAAATGTTTCATTCAGATGAAGCATACTATTGTGTCATTCTTGGTGCTAGAAAAGGTAAGCATGCATTGGAAAAGGCAATCACGAAATCTTCAATTATAAATAAGATGAACTCTGAGCCTATGGGCTTCACTCATAGTTCAGTTGGTAAAGAATGGGCTTGCAATGCAGGAGAACTGAGTTCAATTCCTGGGTTGGGAAGATCCCCTGGAGAAGGGAATGGTTACCCACTCCAGTATTCTTGCCTGGAGAATCCTATGGGCAGAGAAGCCTGGCAGGCTATATATAGTCCATGGGGTCACAAGAGTCAGACTCAACTTAGCAACTAAACCACCATCACTGAGCCTATATTTTATTTATTCAGTTTTAAAGATTATGCAGTTATAAAACAAATATTTTAAGAAGAGAAATAAATACACTGAGGAATAAAACAAATTCCACGATGTGCAATGAACAAACCTCAGAATTTGGCATTTTTATTACTGCTGTTCAGTTTGATTGAGAAAGTTAAAACTTTACACATATAGTTTCATTTATTTACTTTTTGACTCCCCCAACCCTGAGTCTCATTCTCCCTCTCCTTTTAGACGCAAACAATATTCTGAGAGGTTTATGTGTCTATCTCATTTGTGTACTTACACTTGTACATACACATCTATCTAAGTTAAGATACAGTACTTTTTGGTATTTTACTTTTTTACAGAAGTGACATTATTTATGCAACATTTTATCCAGTTCTTTCTTAACAAACATTTGGTGTTCCAAATGCATCTTTGTTACTACCAACAGTAGTGCTACTACCAACATGACAATCTCTCTAGAATGTCCAACTTCCGCCTGACTGTTGCTTCTGCTGCTGCTGCTAAGTCGCATCAGTCCTGTCCGACTCTGTGACCCCATAGACTGCAGCCCACCAGGCTTCGCTGTCCCTGGGATTCTCCAGGCAAGAACACTGGAGTGGGTTGCCATTTCCTTCTCTAATGCATGAAAGTGAAAAGTGAAAGTGAAGTCGCTCCATCTGACTAGATGTTGCCAAATCTGACTCCAGGAAACTTGTGCTGAGTCATGCTGGCAGCAGCCACGTACCAGCATCCCGCAAATCTTCGCCTACACTTGGTAATACTAGATTTTTAATTTTTTGTTCACCCTGCTGGGCATGCAGTAGGATGTCTTAATTGGTTTAAACTTGCATTTTATTGATTAACATTGAATCAAAAATTATTTTCATAGTTGATTTGCTATTCAGCAAATTTCTTATTTCTACCTTTACACATTTTTCTATTCACTCAGTCAGGATGAATAGCAATGGTCCTCATTGAGGAAACCATCCCCTGTCACACTATCAGAATATACTAAAATAAATTCTTTCCTTTCCTTTCCCTCCTGCACCCCTTTCCTTTCCTTAACCCCCGAGAAGACCATTTTCCTTACCACCTTCTCCCACTTGGTGTCCTTACCTCTAGTAAATTATACTCCAGCTTTTGCTAAAATTGTTCAAATTCTCTGACATCTTTTCTATCTCAGATGACATTTTCTATTGGAACCAGTATATTGAAGTAGTAAAGACAATGATGACAGTCATAACAATGTTGATAATGAACTTCACCATCGTTTATAATTTTCAATTTTTCTTTCATATCCATTATTTTAATTGTTTGCCCTAATTCCCTATGATGTGATTGAGATAGGTATTAAAGTTTCTATTAAAATATTAAGAAACTGAGTCTCAACTAACATGCCTGTGTTCACACAAGTCATGGAGCTAAGAACAAAAACTGGCTCATTTTGCCTGCATATATTCTCCTAGATTCATCAGGGAGGAGAAGTGAAGATAAAGCCATTGAGCCTTTTGGAACACTATATACCATGTTGCCATCCATGGTCAGGTCACAAACTGAAGCAGTTAGACTGGAAGCTTGCCCTAAAACCAACAAAGAGAACTGTATTGCAAAATCTTGTGTGCCCCCTTTTTTAAAAAAAGACTATTCAAACATAAAATCATAGGGGACAGAAGTTGCTCAGAATGGAAAGATTTCAGTTTAAACAATCTGGTGTTTTTACATGACTTGATGATCAGTGTGACCCAAATGGGGCTCTGTGGCTGCCACAAAACACCATCAAAGTCCCGAATTGGGGGGCAGAGGTGCAGCAGCGTCCCCTGAAGCATCTTCTGAGTGGGTCAGGTTGCCAAGGGGAAACACGTCTCACCGAGGAACAGATTTTTGGGGGCAGATATTTAACAAATACCAAAGTGTTCAGAGGCTAGTCAGAAAGGATATAGATGGAAATGCTGAAATGACAGGATATTAAAAGAACTGAATCAAGCCGAGGAAGACATCCGGAAGCATTGTAAACCTGAAGCAACGTGACACGTGTCAATTGCAGAACAGACAAAAGTTGGGGAATGAAGAGTGGAGGCAGATTTCTTCTCCACAAAGAAAACCCTAATCTTCCTGACATGGGATCAGGAATCAAGAGAGAGCTGTGGGAACAGAGATTATACAGATATCTGACAGGAACAGCAGGGGGATCTAGCTTAGGGAGGAGGTTGACGCAAATGAACATCATATACCTTCTGATCTTTAAATTGGATGAACCTGATGTTATCTTGATGCTATCTCATTTTATCAAACCACTAGAAAGTAGGCTCTCTCCTGCTGTTTTAGGAAAGGTAAAAATTTTTTCGTCTGCCTTATTCATGAGTCTCTCCTTCCCCATCTGCTTGAGTCCCTCTATTTCCCAGCATCACTGGTTTCACAGTTTAGCATCACGATTTCATAACACGGCTTTCACAAGGGGTTGACAGTAGACCAAGGGATGGTTCCTGTACATACACGCTGGGGTCTTTCTGCCCTAGCGTCGAATTCTACATCGTGTGGTAGGAAACGTGGCTATCTGGGGAAGAATGCGGTGGCTTTCAGAAGATCAAGGTCTTGGAACAATGTCTACTGAGAGGTTTCGTTGGGAACGTGGCTCAGTGAGGGTTCTTGTCATGTGGAGCCCTAGGAATGGATTCCTGCAGCAGGCTTCTCTGGGAGGTGGTGCTTGTCAGGGACGGGGCGGGGGTGGTATGGGTGAAGTTACGAAGGTAAAACTTAAAATGTTCGCTCTACCTAGTTAGGGCATCTTGTGAGTTTCAGTTTTCTCAATGTGTCAAATTATTGTTCAGTCGCTCAGTCCTGTCCAGTTCTTTGCGACCCCATGGGCTGCAGCACCCCAGGCTTTCCTGTCCTCCACTATCTCCCGAAGTTTGTTTAATTCATGACCAATGAGTCCGAGATGCTATCTAACCATCTCATCTCCTGCCTCCCCAATCTCCTTTTGCCTTCAATCTTTCCCAGCATCTGAGAATATTAGCGAAGCTTTATGAAACGCTGTGAAGCTTAATGAAAATCAAAAGAGCTAAGAAGTAGGCAACTAGACATAAAAGACTGCAGGGCTGTGGAAAACGATGGGCGGGAACGCGGGGTGAGCGGTTCCCAAATCCGTTTGGTTCCCACTGGGAGCCTGCTGGTGTCCCTAACGCTTTCCACCGGTTCCTGGTTTCACTGACAGGAGACCCCAGAAGCATGGAACCACTTCGAGGTCCCACCAGAAATCAGTAGCCCTGACTCAACCGCGGCCTCCAGAACCCTCCCTCTTCGCCCCGCTCCCAATCCTCCAGGACGCAGGGACCCCCGCAGGGTCCCCTTACCAGGCTCGGCTCTGCGGGCTGGGTGCCGGCGGGTCGGCGGGAGCGCGCGGCCGAAGGCTGCAGGGTACGACTGCAGGGCAAGAAGGAAAGCAGGGCAAGAAGGAAAGCAGGGCTGCCGGAGCGCGCGCGCCTCCTGTCCTCCGGGCGGCGCGAAACTACTGCCGCGGAAACCGGACAGCGGCGAGTTCGCAGCGTGTGCACCCCCAAGGGATGCTTGCCCTCTAAGACCGCGAGCGCCTCGCCCCCTCCCATTTCCTCTTTAACATGGGTGAAAAGAGACCACTCTGATCCCAGTCTCCCCTTGAAAGCACCTCCAAAGAGATCAACTTAGAAAGCTAGTTATTTTCTTTGGCGCAAGAAAGAATCACAGACTTTTCGCGGAGGACTTCTCTACCTTCGTGAAAACTGGAGCCAGGTGTGGAGCAGATTAGAGTGGAGCCGTCGTCCTCCTTTCCAGAAACTCCGCAGAGCTGGGAGCCACAGAGCCACTGTTCTTTGCCTTTTGTTTCTTGGGGTTGGGAAGTCTGTTCTTAGAAGGCGTGTATGTGTGTGATTTCTGAGGAGTGATACGCTGTTCTCTTCAGTGTATCCTTGAGCTATTTCACCAGCGCGTGGAAGAACAGATGTTAGGTGTTTTCAGACGTCGAAAGTCAAGAGATATACACGATTTGAGTCTATTTTTGAAGTAAACTTCATGCGATAAAGTGTGAAAGGAAATACAAAGTAAACAAGAATTGGACCAAGAAGGAGACTGAGTGTAAGGTATAGAAATCATTATGACCCAAAATAATAATTAAAACAAAACACTACATCATTTGGGAAGATATTTAAAAGAGGTTAAAGACAAATTTAGAAAAAAAATCTCAAAATATTTGATTGCTGGAATAAGCAAATACTTATTCACTTGTATAGAAAAGGCAACATTGTCACTATCACATTGAGGCTCCCAGAGCAAAAAAAAAAAAAATTGACCTAACGTCTTACACAAAAGTAAAATCAAAACGGACCAAAGACCTAACTGTAAGGCCCAGAAGTATAAAACCCTTAGAGGAAAACATAGACAGGACACTGTTTGACATAAATCTTAGCAAGATCTTTTTTGACACACCTCCTAGAGTAATGAAAATAAAAACAAACATAAGCAAATGGGACCTAATTAAATGCAAAAGCTTTTGCATAGCAAAGGAATCCATAAATGAAATGAAAGGGCAACCCTCAGAATGGAAGAAAACATTTGCAAATGAAGCAACTGACAAAAGAGTAAACTCCATGATATACAAACAGCTCATGCAACTTCATATCAAAAACCAAGTAACTCAATCAAAAAAATGAGCAGAAGACCTAAACAGACATTTCTGCAAAGAAGACATACAGATGGCAAGGAAACGTGTTCAGCATCACTAATTATTCAGGAAATGCAAGTCAAAACTGTAATCAGGTATCACCTCACACTGAACAGAATGGCCATCATCAAAAAAATCTACAAACAATAAGTGCTAAAGAGGGTGTGGAGAAAAGGGAATCTTCCTACACTGTTGGTGGGAATGTAAACTGGCACAGTCACTATGGAGAAGAGTATGGAGGTGCCTCACAAAACTAAAAATAGAACTATCATATGACCCAGAAATCCCACCCCTGTGCCTGATTCGGGCAAAGCTGTAATTCAAAAAGATACATACACCCCAATGTTCCTTGCCACACTGTTTACAATAAGCAGGACAGGGAAGCAATCTACATGTTCATCAGCAAAGGAATGGATAAAAAAGATGTAGTACATAGATACACTGGGATGTTACTCAGCCACAGAAAGAAATGAAACAGTGCCATTTGCAGAGACGTGGATAGACCTAGAGACTGTCACACAGAGTGAAGTAAGTCAGGAAACAAATATTGTATAATATCAATATATGGAATCTAGAAAAGTCATGCAGATGAATTTATTAGCAAAGCAGAAATAGGGACACAGATATAGTGAACAAACTTATGGATACCAAGGGGGGATGGGGGAGTAGGATGAATTGGGAAATTGGGATTGAAATATACACACTACTATGTATGAAATCTTTTTTGGGAGGGTGTTAATGCTAAAAGGTCTTGTAGGTCTTCATAGAACCGTTCAACTTCAGCTTCTTCAGCATTACTGGTTGGGGCATAGACTTGGATTGCTATGATACTGAATGGTTTGCCTTGGAGATGAACAGAGATCATTCTGTTGTTTGTTAGATTGCATCCAAGTACTGTATTTTGGACTCTTTTGTTGACCATGGCGGCTACTCCATTTCTTCTAAGGGATTCCTGCCCACAGTAGTATAAATAACGGTCATCTGAGTTAAATTTACCCATTCTAGTCCATTTTAGTTCACTGATTCCTAGAATGGCAACATTCACTCTTGCCATCTCCTCTTTGACCACTTCCAATTTGCCTTGATTCATGGACCTGACATTCCAGGTTCCTATGCAATATTGCTCTTTACAGCATCGGACCTTGCTTCTATCACCAGTCACACCCACAGCGGGGTGTTGTTTTTGCTTTGGCTCCATCCCTTCATTCTTTCCAGAGTTATTTCCCCACTAATCTCCAGTAGCATATTGGGCACCTACTGACCTGGGGAGTTCCTCTTTCAGTATCCTATCATTTTGCCTTTTCTTACTGTTCCTGTGGTTCTCAAAGCAAGAATACTGAAGTGGTTGCCATTCCCTTCTCCAGTGGATCACATTTTATCAGAACTCTCCATCATGACCCGTCCATCTTGGGTGGCCCTACACAGCATGGCTCATAGTTTCATTGAGTTAGACAAGGCTGTGGTCCATGTGATCAGTTTGATTAGTTTTCTGTGATTGTGGCTTTCATTCTGTCTTCCCTCTGAAGGATAAGGATAAGAGCTTATGGAAGCTTCCTAATGGGAGAGACTGACTTTGGGGGAAACTGGGTCTTGTTCTGATGGTCAGGGCCTTGCTCAGTAAATCTTTACTGAACAAGGGAAGTGGAGTGGGCAGAGTAAGGAAAAATAATGGGGAATTGAGAGAAAAATAGGAGTTTTTGTGAATACATGGTAACTTCCCACTTGTCCCTGTTTTGCTTCTTCAGTCACCACTTACCAAATCAAGATTATGCAGCTCAGCTTTATTCCATGTCTGTTGCTCAAGAGACTCCCCCTATATGTCACAGATCATACTTCTTGGCTGGAATTGACAGATTTATCCATTCACCTGTTGATGGACATTTAGATTCACACGATGTATTTTTTAACACTCTTGACTCCAGTTCCTTGCCTCACTACATCAGGGAGTCTGAAACCCAACCCTATGAGAATACTGTTTCCTTCAGTTCTGGTTTTGGGTCCCAACCGATTCCAGAACTGATGAGTCTGAGGGTCCCAAAGAGTCGAGCAGAGGCACTAGCTTTCAGGATAGGGCATTGCAAACTGCCTGCTATCACTCTGTGATGAGAACACCCGTATCTTGATCTGTGACCAGGAAAAGCCGTGGGTGAATTCTCTAGAATATCTGACTTATCTTCTCATCCTCATGTGTGAGACTCTATTCCCTAGGGCAAGGCCTCATCTCCCAGTCTTCACCCCTGCAAACCCAGAGCTCACAAGCTCCCTTTTGGTGTCTTGGTTCCCAAAGAGAGAGGGGGTGGAAACCATTGCTTGTGTCTTCCTGGCACACCTCAGGTAGCCCTTCTAGATGATCTGGCTCTGGAAGACCAAGGGAGCCTGGTCAGGAGATCCTGAGGCTTTGGCCAGAAAAACCTGGATACGGAGGACAAGAAGGGACCTTAATGCATCACTCAAACCTCAGCTCAAGAAGCCCTGGGGACCTGAAGCAGTGAGAGAAGAGGAGGCCCGGGGATGTCTGTCAGGGAAGGGGTCCTGGTTAGACTGTAAGGAGGGATGGGGTGTGGGTGCAGTGGGGGCAGCCCAAAGAACAGGATCCACACACAAGACGAGCATTTCACACATTTTTTTGCCCATGGCTATTCTTTGTCAGCAAGTTTATATCTCGTAAGGGACGTGGAGGGCATGGTGTCTGCACCAGAGTCCTCATGAGCAAGGGGCTCCCTGCAGGAGTTGGTGGAAAGTCCCGCCTCTGCTCATGGACTGGACAGGGTCTGTCCATCCCACCCTTCCCTCGCCTTTCCATTTTGTTCCATTTAATCACATTCCTTCACACCAGTATTCACTGCACACCTTCTATGTGGTTAGCTCTGGGCACTGGTGTTTATAAGAGGAGATCTCAGCCTAGTTGAGGGTAGAGTCTCAGCACAGGACATAGAGGGTAAAACAAAGCAGCGATTTGTGTGGGACCCAGAATGCATGAAACAGAAGTCAGGGACTAGGGGAGGAGAGAAGCAGGAAGCCAGCCTGTGTTACAGGGACTGGCCAGGTGAAAAGGCACCTGATAGTTCTTCAGGGAGTAGGGCCCTGCTGGGGGTTCTGAGAATCTCAGACTTGAATCCCACCCCACCCCTCTTTTCTGCTTCTCTGCACTTCACCCTGCCCTGGCCCTGCAGGAAAGGCTGAAGGAAGACACCCAGTTAGAACAGGTGTGAAGTTCAAGTCAGTGCCGTGTGTGGATAAACCAGGGCTCCCACCCCATTCTGTGCCTGCCCCCCTTCATCCCCTGTGTATGTCCTTAAGCAACCTTTATATCTCCTGTTCACTGATACATTCTCACTGAAATTTCAAAGATATAAGTGAAAATGGAGTAGAGGGAATTTTATATTTTATTAGAAATCAGAGCAATTTGTAATTCCCTTAATGAATGAAACTACATGGAGAACTGAATAACAACAAAATAAAACTTTTGGATTAAGCTACAGCAGTATTTAGAGGGAACTTAATAATCTTAAATATGTATACTCGAATATAAGAAGCCAATTTAAAAAAGAAGAGCTGAATAAAACCAAAGAATTCAAAAAAAATGAAATAATAAAGGAACAGAAATTAATGAACTATAAGACAACACAAAAAGCATATCAAAATTTAAAAACTAAAGCTGATTCTTTGGAATGAATCATTATGATTCAATTGAAATAAAAAGAGAGTGAATATAATGAAAATACTAAACATTATAAAAGGATTATAACTATATATTCAAAGGAGATTTAAATTTTTTAAAAGAATTTTATGAATAAATTTATGTCAATAAGAAAATACAGATAGTAGATAATAAAAAAAATAAACTATACAATTTTAGGTAACAAGGAAACCAATGGCATTATTAATCCCATAAGAAAAAATACTTTCTCACTATTTCCCAAATTTTATCCTTTAAATATCTGACCCCTTTATATTTTTCTAGAAATCTAGGCAGACCTAGACCGCTGTGTTAAGAAACATACCAGAGGTACTTTCCTGGTGGTCCAGTGGTTAGGACTTTGCCTTCTAATGCAGGGGATGTGGGTTTGCTCTCTGATTGGGGAGCTAAGGCTCCACATACCTCCTGGCCAAAAGCCAAAACGTAAAACAGAAGCAATACAGTAACAAATTTAATAAAGACTTTAAAAACTGTCCACATTAAAAAAATTATTTAAAAAAGAAACATACGAGAAACTAGGCATAAATTCTCAACAATTACTTTATTTTAACAAAGCTTTGTTTTGTATTGTCAAATTATTGCCATCACTCAAATTCACACCCCTTTGGGCTAAGTCACATATTCTAACCCTCTTTCCACATTTCACAACTCAACTGAAACCTTTCCAGAAGCATTGACTTTAGACTTAAGGATCCTAAAAGCGAATTAGTCTCTTTATTTAATGACTACTTCTTACAACTTTACCATTTACCCTAATCACCAGATTGGGCATTTTTGAAAATTAAAATTCACTCTTGGGTCAAGCTGTGATCTCTGGAAACAGTCAAAAGTTTTGTTTTGGCCACACTACAGGTATGACAGGACTCCTATACAGGTGTATTCTACTGGTCAGACCTGAGAGCCCCCAGTGCCTGTGGCTGGACCTTTGGTTGGAGGTGACAGCTGGATAGATAGGACTGGGCAGAGAGGGATCCAGGAGACAAATGTCCTCATCTAATTCTCTGGCTCCCACAGATCCTTTGTTGGCCTTCTCACTGGTAGTGTCTAAGAGAGAGTCAGAGAACATTGCACCCCAGGATGTGGTCCCTGGCAGGGCCAAAGAACCAAAAAGGGAAGACAGTGGATCTTCAGGGGGAAATGGAACATTCTGGCACAGAGCTATCTGAATTTATAGGTGGAAGAACTTTAAGCCAGCACCTAGAAAAGGAAAGCGGAGACAAATAAGACAATTGTTTTTGAAATGGCCCTTTGGAATTATTGTTTGTTGGAGAATATTACAAATTTTATTATTTGTAATAAATTTTATTATCTTTGTTCATTTGTTGAATAAACAATATGCTGAAATAGATCAAAGAGCTTATAGTAAAAAGTAAGTTTCCTTCCACCCCTGATTCCTAGAAACTGAAGTTCCCTTCCCCAGCAGCAAGTGGCCAGTATTTCAAGACATATTTTTATATATATGTATTAACATACATCTTGTACTAGTTATCTACTGCTGTGTAACAAATTACCCCAAAGTTTAGCGGCTAAAAACAACAAATATTTATCATCTCATCTCTCACGAACCAGAGAACAATGCTGCTGGGGGGACCAGAAGTTTTGCTGACAGTCACACAATGTTCACAAGGGGCCTGTGTACTGTGTTTCACAGGTAGTGGTAAGGCTCAATGCAGGATGCATTTCAGCCTTCAAATTCCTTTCATTTAAGTCTTTACCATGTGTAATGAGCTAGCACTCAAACTTGGCAATTTTGTAATTTCTTAAATTAGCTGATGTCTGTTGGTGGGGAGGCAGACGTGGAGAGGGTAGGGAGTGAGCTGGAAAGATGCTTTGCTAACCATAGTAAACTGTGAGAAAATAGTTACTTCTTAAACCAATTACTTGTTCTTGAAGGAAAATTCATATTGCCATTTTGTTTATCTCTGAAGATACTGTTTTGGGCCTCCTCCCTAGCATTTCTTAGTTTTTCTTCATATTCCATCTTTAGTAACTTAATTTTTCTCTCTTTTTCCTGCATCCTATTTTGGCATGCCTGAGCACACTCCATTTCTACTTTTTGGATATCTGTTTTTAATTGATCATGATAGATTTCCTTCAAGACTTCTTCCCGCCTCCTCAGTCTTTCCACTGTGTTCTTGTATATGGCATCAGAAAAGTAAGTCCCTTGGTTGTTCTTCACCATGTTCTCTATCAGCTCCACCAGTTCCTGCATCTGAGCTTCGTTCTCAGCCTGGTCTGTGTTTTTGCTGTTACTGATGGCACAGCAGCGCTCTCCACACTCCTTGATGAGGCTTCGTAGGTTTACATCCGCATTCTCCAAAAAGTCACTCAGGTTCTGGTCCTCCAGCTCCTCTTTGCGAGTGAATAAGATGATCATATACTTCATGGCTGCTTCCCCAAACAAAGCCTTGACCAGCTCCACGGTTTGCTGCTCTTCCTGTGTGTAGCGGCCCAGCCTCAGGACCAAGACGATGGCATGAGGCCCGGGACAGGAGGTGAGGACACATCGGCAGATTTCCCTGCAAGTCGTGTTCAGGCTATTCTTGGTGTCGAAGAGCCCTGGGGTGTCAACAACAATTAGTTCTCTCCCCTTCCATTTCCGGGATGCTTTCCGACAACGTTTAGTAACAGCTTCGGCAGCAATCTTAGACTCGAAGACCTTTTCCCCGAGGATGGTGTTTGCAGTCGCACTTTTCCCACTTCCTGTCTTCCCGACCAGCACTATCCTCAGAGTTTTATACTGGACATTAGCTGTACAGTGTGGGCAAGTCAGCTATGGTTTTCCAGGAAAAGAAAAAATATATATTTAGATAAACTTGAAACCATTCCCAACCCTTTCTTACTCTCCTGAATCTATAAATCATTCCAAGTTTTCTAAACCGGGCAAAGCTGTATTTCTTGTAGGATTCCCTCCCAAATATCTTCTACATATTATTCTAGTTCCCATTGCATCGCTTTCTTGTGTTGCTGTGATAAAAGCAGTGATTTCCATTTTAAAGTCTGTTTTTATCTTGGTTTTTTTTTTTTTTTTTTCTCACTGTCTTTATGTCTAAAATGGAGATGGAAATGGCAACCCACTCCAGTATCCTTGCCTGGAAATCCCAGGGACACAGGAGCCTGGTGGGCCGCAGTCCATGGTGTTGCAAAGAATCAGACATGACGTGGCAACTAAACAACAGCAAAATACCATACATGTTGGTCTGGAGGAAGTCTGATTTTGTTTAAGATACCAAATCTCAGGAGTCCTGGTGGAAGAAGTTAGCATCTTATCCTATGAAAGACTGTTCATTGAAAAGCTCTAACAAGCTGGACACAAATGGAAAGAAAGGGTGGATGGAAGAGAGAGCACAACAGTCCCCTATGGGGACTCCAACACAAAGGAAAAGCTTATTAATATTGACCTCATTAAAAGCATAAAATTGAAGGAAACCAGTGGTAATGGAAGAAATTATAGAGAAAGTAGTGGAAGGGCTCCCCACCAAACAGCATAAGTCCCAGACAGTTTCACAGGAGAATTCTATTAAACTCTCGGTGACCACAGAATCCCAATTTCACTTAAATTATTTCAGAATGTAAGGGAAAAAGGTAAACCTTCAAATCCTTTCTAAGAAGTAAACGTAACTGTGAGCTGCCAAACTGACAAAGATTGTACCAGAAAAGAAAACTACTTACGAATCTCATTTATGAGTACCAATGTTGTTATTATACTCAGTTGCCTAGTTGTATCTGATGATTTGCTACCTCATGGACTGTAGCCCACCAGGCACCCAGCTCATGGAATTCTCTGGACAAAAATACTGGAGCAGGTTGCTATTTCCTACTCCAAAATTCAGTTGGAGATCTTCCCGACCCAGGGACCAAAATGGAGTCTCTTGCATCTCCTGCATTGGCAGGCAGATTCTTTACCACTGTGCTACCTGGGAAGCTCTATGAATACCAACAGAAAATCCCAATAAAACATTAGCAAAAATAGAATCAGACAACATTTGAAAAAGGGTTCAATTCTGACCAAGTGGGATTTACTCTAGGAAACTAGAGTCGGGGGGAGGGTCAATGAGAGGAAAATCATTAATACAACCCATCAATAGCCATTCATTGTGAAAAAAAAAAGTTCTATAAAATATGAATTGACACATACTTTCTTATCTCTCTACTCCTCTTGAGAGGCAGAAACTTACTTAATGGGGAAATACTTTGTCTCTGAAACTAAAACCATCTCCACCTAACTTTCACATGATATTTGAGAAATCTGTCAATACAAAGAAAATATATTTGTTATAGGAATGTAATTACAGTATTGAGAATTAGAAATAGAACAAAAGAGGAGGTCAGAATATAAATAATATGGAAAACCCCTTAGAGTATTGGCACACAAACAGACAGACCAAAGGAAAACATAGAAAATCTAGACAAACACTCGTTAGTTTAGGGAAATTTAGTGTATAACAAACCCAACATTCCACACCAGTGAAGAATTGGTTTGAATATTTTAAAAAGTATAAAATTGGGTTCATTCCTCACATCAACCCGAGAAATGTACCAAATGCATCCGATTTTTGTTAAAAGATTAAACTGTATACTGCTAGAAATGAAATGTTTTTAAATGCAACTTCATAACTTCCTCAAATATATGACTGAAGACATTATTTGGACCTCCTCCCTAACATTTCTTAGTTTTTCTTCGTAGCCCATCATTAGTAATTAAATTTTTCTCACTTTAACCCACATACTCTTCTTGCATTCCTGAGCACACTCCTCTTCCACTCTTAGAATCTGTATCTCTAAGTGATCAGGGTAGATTTTCTTCAAGACTTCCTCCTTTCTCTTTCTTACCTCTGTGCCCTTGTGTGCAGGGTTGGTAAAGTAAGCTCCTTGGTTGTCCTGTACCATCTTGTCTATCAGCTCCACCAGCTCCTGCACCTGAGCCTCCTTCTCAGCCTGGTCTGTGTTTTTGCTGTTACTGATGGCACAGCAGCGCTCTCCACACTCCTTGATGAGCCTTTGTAGGTTTACATCGGCGTTCTCCAAAAAGTTGCTCAGGCTCAGGTCCTCCAGCTCCTCTTTGTGAGTGAACAAGATGATCATGTACTTCATGGCTGCTTCCCCAAACAGATTCTTGATCAATGCCACGGTTTGCTGCTCTTCCTGTGTGTAGCGGCCCAGCCTCAGGACCAAGATGATGGCATGCGGCCCGGGACAGGAGGTGAGGACACATTGGGAGATTTCCCTGCAGGTTGTGTTCAGGCTCTCCTTGGTGTTGAAGAGCCCTGGGGTGTCAACGACAAGAAGCTCTCTCCCTTTCCATGTCCGGGATGCTTTCTGACAAGTTTTGGTAACAACTTCGGCAGCAATCTTAGACTCGAAGACCTTTTCCCCGAGGATGGTGTTTGCAGTCGCACTTTTCCCACTTCTGGTCTTTCCGACCAGCACGATCCTCAGAGTTTTATACTGGACATTAGCTGTACAGTGTGGGCAAGTCAGCTATGGTTTTCCAGGAAAAGAAAAAATATATATTTAGATAAACTTGAAACCATTCCCAACCCTTTCTTACTCTCCTGAATCTATAAATCATTCCAAGTTTTCTAAACCGGGCAAAGCTGTATTTCTTGTAGGATTCCCTCCCAAATATCTTCTACATATTATTCTAGTTCCCATTGCATCGCTTTCTTGTGTTGCTGTGATAAAAGCAGTGATTTCCATTTTAAAGTCTGTTTTTATCTTGGTTTTTTTTTTTTTTTTTTCTCACTGTCTTTATGTCTAAAATGGAGATGGAAATGGCAACCCACTCCAGTATCCTTGCCTGGAAAATCCCAGGGACACAGGAGCCTGGTGGGCCGCAGTCCATGGTGTTGCAAAGAATCAGACATGACGTGGCAACTAAACAACAGCAAAATACCATACATGTTGGTCTGGAGGAAGTCTGATTTTGTTTAAGATACCAAATCTCAGGAGTCCTGGTGGAAGAAGTTAGCATCTTATCCTATGAAAGACTGTTCATTGAAAAGCTCTAACAAGCTGGACACAAATGGAAAGAAAGGGTGGATGGAAGAGAGAGCACAACAGTCCCCTATGGGGACTCCAACACAAAGGAAAAGCTTATTAATATTGACCTCATTAAAAGCATAAAATTGAAGGAAACCAGTGGTAATGGAAGAAATTATAGAGAAAGTAGTGGAAGGGCTCCCCACCAAACAGCATAAGTCCCAGACAGTTTCACAGGAGAATTCTATTAAACTCTCGGTGACCACAGAATCCCAATTTCACTTAAATTATTTCAGAATATAAAGGAAAAAGGTAAACCTTCAAATCCTTTCTAAGAAGTAAACGTAACTGTGAGCTGCCAAACTGACAAAGATTGTACCAGAAAAGAAAACTACTTACGAATCTCATTTATGAGTACCAATGTTGTTATTATACTCAGCTGCCTAGTTGTATCTGATGATTTGCTACCTCATGGACTGTAGCCCACCAGGCACCCAGCTCATGGAATTCTCTGGACAAAAATACTGGAGCAGGTTGCTATTTCCTACTCCAAAATTCAGTTGGAGATCTTCCCGACCCAGGGACCAAAATGGAGTCTCTTGCATCTCCTGCATTGGCAGGCAGAGTCTTTACCACTGTGCTACCTGGGAAGCTCTATGAATACCAACAGAAAATCCTAATAAAACATTAGCAAAAATAGAATCAGACAACATTTGAAAAAGGGTTCAATTCTGACCAAGCGGGATTTACTCTAGGAAACTAGAGTCGGGGGGAGGGTCAATGAGAGGAAAATCATTAATACAACCCATCAATAGCCATTCACTGTAAAAAAAAAAAAAAAAAGTTCTATAAAATATGAATTGACACATACTTTCTTATCTCTCTACTCCTCTTGAGAGGCAGAAACTTACTTAATGGGGAAATACTTTGTCTCTGAAACTAAAACCATCTCCACCTAACTTTCCCATGATATTTGAGAAATCTGTCAATACAAAGACAATATATTTGTTATAGGAATGTAATTATAGTACTGAGAATTAGAAATAGAACAAAAGAGGAGGCCAGAATATAAATAATATGGAAAACCCCTTAGAGTATTGGCACACAAATAGATAGACCAAAGGAAAACATAGAAAATCTAGACAAACACTCGTTAGTTTAGGGAAATTTAGTGTATAACAAACCCAACATTCCACACCAGTGAAGAATTGGTTTGAATATTTTAAAAAGTATAAAATTGGATTCATTCCTCACATCAACCCGATAAATATGCCCAATGCATCAGATTTTTGTTAAAAAATTATATACTGCTAGAAATGAAATGTTTTTAAATGCAACTTCATAACTTCCTCAAATATATGACTGAAGACATTATTTGGACCTCCTCCCTAACATTTCTTAGTTTTTCTTCGTAGTCCATCTTTAGTAATTGAATTTTTCTCACTTTTCCCCCTATACTCTTCTTGCACTCCTGAGCACACTCTTCTTCCACCCTTACAATCTGTATTTCTAAGTGATCAGGGTAGATTTTCTTCAAGACTTCCTCCTTTCTCTTTCTTACCTCCGTGCCCTTGTGTGCAGGGTTGGTAAAGTAAGGCCCTTGGTTGTTCTGCACCATCTTGTCTATCAGCTCCACCAGCTCCTGCACCTGAGCTTCCTTCTCAGCCTGGTCTGTCCTGTTACTGAAGACACAGTATCGGTCTCCACACTCCTTGATGAGGCTTTGTAGCTTTTTCAGCTCCCTCACATTGTCCCTCAGGCTCTTGTCCTCTTTGTGAGTGACCAAGATGATCACGTACTTCATGGCTGCTTCCCCAAACAGATTCTTGATCAATGCCACGGTTTGCTGCTCTTCCTGTGTGTAGCAGCCCAGCTGTATGACCAAAATGATGGCATGGAGTCCGTGGTGGGAGGTAAAGAGATATTTTTTAATTTCATTTAAGATAGCGTTCTGGCTCTCCTTTGTGTAGAAGAGCCCTGGGCTATCAATAATGAGAAGATCTCTCCCCTTCCACTTCTGGGATGCTTCCTGACAACTTTTGGTAATAAATTGGGCAGGAATCTTAGAGTCGAATACTTGTTCCCCAAGGATGGTGTTTGCAGTTACACTTTTTCCACTTTCTGTCCTCCCGACCAGCATGATCCTCAGGGCATTGTCCTTGGCACCAGCCATGCTCACATCAGAGGCTGTGGCGTGTAGGCAAGCCAACTATGGTTTACAAAGAAAAGAAAAAGATATATTTAGTTAAAGTTGAAATCATTCCCAATCCTTCCTTATTTCTTACTGTCCTGGATATATACCTCATTCCAAGCCTTCTAAACTGGGTGAAGTTGTATTTCTCATAGGATTCCCTCCCTGGTAACTTCTACTTATCATTCTAGTTCCTATTGCATCCCTTTCTTGTGTTGCTGTGATGAAAGCAGTGCTTTTCATTTTAAAATATTTGTTTTTTTTTTTTAAACTATTTTCATTTTCAAGTAACAAAATCCTATACATTTTGTTGCAGAGCAGGTTCCATTTTGCTCAAGGAATTCTGGTGAAGCAGTTAACCTCCTATTCTATGAAAAGTTGTTTATTAAAAGCACTAACAATCTGGACACCAAGGGAAAGAAAGTGTGGATGGAAGAGAGAGCTCAACAGTCCCCTACAGTGACTCTCAACACAAAGAAAAACTACCATTTGGTGAGACATGTGAAAATTGTCCTGAAGTTTGTGTATGCCACACACAGCTAAAGTAATCCTATTTTCTTATACTTCACAGAGAAAGGAAGATAAATTTGATATTCTTGTTCTAAAAAATACACTAGTGCTTGCAAACAATAATTGACTGCTTATGATATATAGTAATAAAAAGTGTTTGAAGTGGGATTGATGGCCATCTGGCTTGGTATTTTAGACAATAATCCTTCATCCGTTGAAAAAAATAGATCCAATAAGGTCTAACTTTTAAACTGTGTATGTATTTTGTAGGTAATGAGAGATTATCAATATTGACCTCATTAGAGACATAAAATTGAAGTAAGTCATGAAGTGATCATAGAAGAAATGATAAAGTAGTCAAAATTATTGTCATTCAATCACCAAGTCAAGTCCAACTCTTTGCGACCCTGTGGACTGTAGCGTGCCACGCTCCTCTATCCTCCAATACCTCCTGGAGTTTGCTCAAATTCATGTCCACTGAGTCCCGTGATGCTATCTAACCATCTGATCCTCTGTTGGTCCCTTTTCCTTTTGTTCAATCTTTCCCAGCACCAGGGTCTTTTCCAATGAATTGGCTCTTCAACATCAGGTGGCCCAAGTATTGGAGCTTCAGCTTCAGTATCAGCCCTTCCAATGAATATTCAGGGTTGATTTTCTTTAGGACTGACTGGTTTGATTGCCTTATTGTCCAAGGGACTCTCAAGAGTCTTCTCCAGCACCACAATTTGAAAGCATCAATTCTTCAGTGCTCAGCCTTCTTTATGGCCCAACTCTCACATTCGTACCTGACTATTGGAAAAACCATAGCTTGGACTATATGGACCTTTGTTGGCAAGTGATGTCTCCATTTTTTAATATGCTGTCTAGATTTGTCATAGCTTTCCTTCTTAGGAGCTAGTGTCTTTTAATTTCATGACTGCAGTCACTGCAGTGATTTTGGAGCCCAAGAAAAGAAAATCTGTCAGTGCTTCCACTTTTTCCCCTTCTATTTTCCAGGAAGTGATGGGACCTGATGCCATGATCTTAGTATTTTGAATGCTGAGTTTCAAATCAACTTTTTCACTCTCATTTTTCACCCTCATCAAGAGGCTCTTTAGTTCCTCTTCACTTTCTGCCATAAGGGTGGTGTCATCTGCATATTTGAGGTTATTGATATTTCTCCCAGCAATCTTGATTCCAGTTTGTGATTCATCCAACCCAACATTTCTCATGATGTACTCTGTGTGTAAGTTAAACAAAAAGGGTGACAATATTTAGCTTTGTACTCCTTTCCTGATTTTGGACCAGTCAGTTGTTCCATGTCCAGTTCTGTTGCTTCTTGAGCTGCATACAGGTTTCTCAAGAGATAAGTAAAGTGATCTAGTACTCCCATCTTTTTAAGAATTTTTGACACTTTTTTTGTGACCCACACAGTCAAAAGGTGTTGTGGTTGAAGAGCCTCTCATGAAACAGCATCAGTCTCATATGGTTTCACAGGGGAATTCTGCTAAACCCTCAGCAATCAAAGAATCCCATTTTTACCTAAGTTATCACAGAATATAAGGAAATAAGGGAAACCTTCAAATTCTAAAAAGTAAATGTAACTTTGAGCTGCAAAGCTGACAAAGTCTGTATATAAAAAATCTAGTTATATATCTCATTTATGAATGTCAGTTCAAAAATCCTAATAAAATATTAGCAGAATCTGACATTTTTAAAAGGGTTCAATCTTTACCAAGTGGGATTTATTCTAGAAAACTAGAGCAAGGGAGAAGTTTCAATAAGAGGAAAATCATTAATATAATCTACCAATAGTCATTCATGGTAAAAACATTCTATAAAATATGAATTGGCTTATACTTTCTTATCTATTTCTCTACTCGCCTACTTATTTAATGGGGAAATATTTTGTTACTAAAACTAAAACCATCTCCACCTCACTTTCCCATGCTATTTGAGAAATCTGCCAATGAAAAGAGAAGAAGAAGTAATTATAGGAATGAGAATAAGAAAAAGAACAAAGAGGGAAGCCAGAATGTAAATAAAATGGAAATGCCCCTTAGAGTTCTGGCATGCAAATAGAAAAATCAATGGAAAAAAACAGAAAATCTAGAAAAACACTCATTTTCCTAGGAAAATTTAGTATATAATAAAGGCAATATCCTATATCAGTGGAGAGAAGATGGACATTGTAATTGAATAATCATTTTAAAGCATACAAAATTGGATTCATCCCTTGTGTCAACCAAAGAAATATACCAAATGCATCAGATATTTGTTAAAAAATTGAACTATGTACTACTGGAAGAAAACAGACAAATTCTTTCAAAACCTGAGAGTGAGGAAAATTTTTTAACTTACTGAAAGCACAGATGGAATATGGAATCCAACTGACAAAGTTGACCTCAAATTTCCAGTGACAGGTCCGGAGTTTGGAAGTCACTACTCCATCCAAAGAATAAGTCAAAAACTGAACAGACTGAAAAATCAACTCTTCTTAAATCCTTAACAGATTCCTATAAAGACACAGGGCAAAGTGATGCCCCCTAGACTGGAGAACAGACAGGCGAATACAGGGAGTCATGGCTAAGTTGAGCAGAGACTGACTCACCATGGACACTATGCTGGGGCAGGAAAACCTAGAGTGTGATTGACATTGCTTGACAGGCAGGATGACCCATTCATAGAGTGACCCCACACTTTTGTGTGTTTTAATCCTGGAAGTGCCACCAGGTTCTTATAGTACATATCCAAAAAATTCCCTGGTGCTTCCTGCAGGGGAGGGGAAAAGAAACCACTTTGATACAGGACATGGTATCTTGTTCTTCTCAAAAGTGCCTTCAGAGGAAAGCAGTTAACAAGAGTCTGACCCTCTGGGGTTTTATCAGAGCCTAACTCACCACTAACCACAACACAGAGCTGCCAGAACTTACACAGGACTGAGAAATATACTCTTGGAGGGTAGAAACAGAAACTTGTATGCACCAGGATGCTAGAGAAATGAGCAGTGACCCCACAAAAGACTGACCAAGACATGTCCAGGAGTCTCCAGCTGAGGTGTGGGTCAGTGGTGGCCTGCTGTAGGGTTGGGGGCACTGTACTGCATGTAAATGAATAGCATCTTTTAAAGGAGGTCGCCATTATCTTCGTTACCTCCACCATAGATTCAGATCAGTTCAGTTCAGTCGGTCAGTCGTGTTCGACTCTTTGCGACCCCATGAATCGCAGTACGGCCAGGCCTCCCTGTCCATCACCAACTCCCGGAGTTCACTCAGACTCACGTCCATCGAGTCAGTGATGCCATCCAGCCATCTCATCCTTGGTCATCCCCTTCTCCTCCTGCCCCCAATCCTTCCCAGCATCAGAGTCTTTTTCCAATGAGTCAACTCTTCGCATGAGGTGGCCAAGGTACCAGAGTTTCAGCTTTAGCATCATTCCTTCCAAAGAAATCCCAGGGTTGATCTCCTTCAGAATGGACTGGTTGGATCTCCTTGCAGTAATGGACTCTTAAGAGTCTTCTCCAACACCACAGTTCAAAAGCATCAATTCTTCAGCCCTCAGACTTCTTCACAGTCCAACTCTCACATCCATACATGACCACAGGAAAAACCATAGCCTTGACTACTGGAAAAAAACATAGCCTTGACTAGACAGACCTTAGTCAGCAAAGTAATGTCTCTGCTTTTGAATATTCTATCTAGGTTGCTCATAACTTTTCTTCCAAGGAGTAAGCGTCTTTTAATTTCATGGCTGCAGTCACCATCTGCAGTGATTTTGGAGCCCCCCAAAATAAAGTCTGACAATGTTTCCACTGTTTCCTCATCTATTTTCCATGAAGTGATGGGACCAGATGCCATGATCTTCGTTTTCTGAATGTTGACCTTAAGCCAACTTTTTCACTCTCCTCTTTCACTTTCATCAAGAGGCTTTTGAGTTCCTCTTCACTTTCTGCCAAAAGGGTGGGGTCATCTGCATATCTGAGGTTATTGATATTTCTCCCGGCAATCTTGATTCCAGCTCGTGTTTCTTCCAGTTCAGCGTTTCTCATGATGTACTCTGCATTGAAGTTAGATAAGCAGGGTGACAATATACAGCCTTGACGTACTCCTTTTCCTGTTTGGAACCAGTCTGTTGTTTCATGTCCAGTCCTAATTGTTACTTCCTGGCTTGCATACAGATTTCTCAAGAGGCAGGTTAGGTGGTCTGGTATTCCCATCTCTCTCAGAATTTTCCACAGTTTATTGTGATCCACACAGTCAAAAGCTTTGGCATAGTCCATAAAGCAGAAATAGATGTTTTTCTGGAACTCTTTTGCTTTTTGCATGATCCAGCGGATGTTGGCAATTTGATCTCTGGTTCCTCTGCCTTTTCTAAAACCAGCTTGAACATCAGGAATTTCAGGGTTGACGTATTGCTGAAGCCTGGCTTGAAGAATTTTGAGCATTATTTTACTAGCATGTGAGATGAGTGCAATTGTGCAGTAGTAGTTTGAGCATTCTTTGGCATTGCCGTTCTTTGGGATTGGAATGAAAAGCGACCTTTCCCAGTCCTGTGACCACTGCTGAGTTTTCCAAATTTGCTGGCATATTGAGTGCAGCACTTTCACAGCATCATCTTTCAGGATTTGGAATAGCTCAACGGGAATTCCATCACCTCTACAGCTTTGTTTGTAGTAATAAATTCTAAGGCCCACTTGACTTTACATTCCAGGATGTCTGGCTCTAGGTGAGTGATCACACCATCGTGATTATCCGGGTCATGAAGATCTATTTTGTACATTTCTTCTGTGTATTCTTGCCACCTCTTCTTAATATCTTCTGCTTCTGTTAGGTCCATACCATTTCTGTCCATACCATTTCTGTCCTTTATCGAACCCATCTCTGCATGAAATGTTCCCTTGGTATCTAATTTTCTTGAAGAGATCTCTAGTCTTTCCCATTCTGTTCTTTTCCTCTATTTCTTTGCATTGATCACTGAGGAAGACTTTCTTATCTCTTCTTGCTATTCTTTGGAACTCTGCCTTCAGAGGCTTATATCTTTCCTTTTCTCCTTGGCTTTTTGGTTCTCTTCTTTTCACAGCTATTTGTAAGGCTTCCCCCAAGAGCCATTTTGCTTTTTTTGCATTTATTTTCCATGGGGATGGTCTTGATCCCTGTCTCCTGTACAATGTCACGAACCTCATTCCATAGTTCATCAGGCACTCTATCTATCAGATTTAGGCCCTTAAATTTATTTCTTATGTCCACTGTATAGTCATAAGGGATATGATTTAGGTCATACCTGAATGGTCTAGCAGTTTTCCCTGCTTTCTTCAATTTGAGTCTGAATTAGGTAATAAGGAGTTCATGATCTGAGCCGCAGTCAGCTCCTGGTCTTGTTTTTGTTGACTGTATAGAGCTTCTCCATCTTTGGCTGTAGAGAATATAATCAATCTGATTTTGATGTTGACCATCTGGTGATGTCCATGTGTAGAGTCTTCTCTTGTGTTGTTGGAAGAGGGTGTTTGCTATGACCAGTGCATTTTCTTGGCACAGCTCTATTAGTCTTTTCCCTGCTTCATTCTGCATTCCAAGGTCAAATTTGCCTGTTACTCCAGGTGTTTCTTGACTTTCTACTTTTGAATTCCAGTCCCCTATAATGAAAAGGACATCTTTTTTGGGTGTTAGCTCTAAAAGGTATTGTAGGTCTTCATAGAACCATTCAACTTCAGCTTCTTCAGTGTTACTGGTTGGGGCATAGACTTGGATTACTGTGATACTGAATGGTTTGCTTTGGAAACGAACAGGGATCATTCTGTCATTTTTGAGATTGCATCCAAGTACTGCATTTCAGACTCTTTTGTTGACCATGATGGCTACTCCATTTCTTCTGAGGGATTCCTGCCCGCAGTAGTAGATGTAATGGTCATCTGAGTGAAATTCACCCATTCCAGTCCATTTTAGTTCGCTGATTCCTAGAATGTTGAAGTTCACCCTTGCCATCTCTTGTTTGACCACTTCCAATTTGCCTTGATTCATGGACCTGACATTCCAAGTTCCTATACAATATTGCTCTTTACAGCATTGGACCTTGCTTCTATCACCAGTCACATCCACAGTGGGGTATTGTTTTTGCTTTGGCTCCAATCCTTCATTCTGGAGTTATTTCTCCACTGACCTCCAGTAGCATATTGGGCACTTACTGACCTGGGGAGTACCTCTTTCAATATCTTATCATTTTGCCTTTTCATACTGTTCATGGGGTTCTCAAGGCAAGAACACTGAAGTGGTTTGCCATTCCCTTCTCCAGTGGACCACATTCTGTCAGACCTCTCCACGATGACCCGCCCATCTTGGGTTGCCCCGTAGGCATGGATTAGCTTCACTGAGTTAGACAAGGCTGTGGTCCTAGTGTGATTAGATTGACTAGTTTTCTGTGAGTATGGTTTCAGTGTGTTTGCCTTTTGATGCCCTCTTGCAATTCCTACCATCTTACTTGGGTTTCTCTTACCTTGGGCGTGGGGTATCTCTTCATGGCTGCACCATAGTTTGGCTCCAGGTAAATAGCAGGGAGGGAACACAGTTCCACACATCAACAGAAAATTGGATTAAAGATTTCCTGAGCATGGCCCTGCCCATCAGAACAAGACCCAGTTCCCACCCTCATAGTCAGTCTATCCCATCAGGAAACTTCCATAAGCTTCTTATCCTTTTCCATCAGAGGGCAGACAGAATGAAAACTAACCAATCTGATCACGTGGACCACAGCCCCATCTAACTCAATGAAACTATGAACCATGCCATGTAAGGCCACTCAAGACAGACAAGTCACGGTGGAGAGTCCTGACAAAATGTGGTCCACTGGTGAAGGGAATGGCAAACCACTTCTGTATTCTTGCCTTGAGAACCCCATGAACATTATGAAAAGACAAAAAGATAGGACACTGAACGATGACCTCCCAGGTTGGTAGGTTCCCAATATGCTATTGGAGATCAGTGGAGAAATAACTCCAGAAAGAATGAAGAGATGGAGTCAAAGCAAAAACAACAACCAGTTGTGGATGTGACTGGTGATAGAAGCAAGGTCTGATGCTGTTACGAGCAATATTGCATAGGAACGTGGAATGCTATGTCCATGAATCAAGAGGAATTGAAAGTGGTCAAACAGGCGATGACAAGAGTGAATGTCGACATTTTAGGAATCAGTGAAATAAAACGGACTGACTGTATGGTACGGCACAAAGACAGAAATATAGATCAATGGAACAAAATAGAAAGCCCAGAGATAAATCCACACACCTATGGACACCTTATCTTCGACAAAGGAGGCAAGAATATACAATGGAGTAAAGACAATCTCTTTAACAAGTGGTGCTGGGAAAACTGGTCAACTACTTGTAAAAGAATGAAACTAGATCACTTTCTAACACCATACACAAAAATAAACTCAAAATGGATTAAAGATCTAAAAGTAAGACCAGAAACTATAAAACTCCTAGAGGAGAACATAGGCAAAACGCTCTCCAACATAAATCACAGCAGGAGCCTCTATGATCCACCTCCCAGAATACTGGAAATAAAAGCAAAAATAAACAAATGGGATCTAATTAAAATTAAAACCTCCTGGACAACAAAGGAAACTATAAGCAAGATGAAAAGACAGCCTTCAGAATGGGAGAAAATAATAGCAAATGAAGCAACTCACAAACAACTAATCTCAAAAATATACAAGCAACACATGCAGCTCAATTCCAGAAAAATAAACGACCCAATCAAAAAATGGGCCAAAGAACTAAATAGACATTTCTCCAAAGAAGACATATGGATGGCTAACAAACACATGAAAAGATGCTCAACATCACTCATTATCAGAGAAATACAAATCAAAACCACCATGAGGTACCATCTCACACCAGTCAGAATGGCTGCTATCCAAAACCCTACAAGCAATAAATGCTGGAGAGGGTGTGGAGAAAAGGGAACCCCCTGACACTGTTGGTGGGAATGTAAACTAGTACAGCCACTATGGAGAACAGTGTGGCGATTCCTTTAAAAAATTTCAAATAGAATTGCCTTATGACCCAGCAATCCCACTGCTGGGTATACACACCAAGGAAACCAGAATTGAAAGAGACACATGTACCCCAATGTTCATTACAGCACTGTTTATAATAACCAGGACATGGAAACAACCTAGATGTCCATCAGCAGATGAATGGATAAGAAAGCTGTGGTACATATACACAATGGAGTATTACTCAGCCATTAAAAATAATACATTTGAATCAGTTCTAATGAGGTGGATGAAACTGGAGCCTATTATACAGAGTGAAGTAAGCCAGAAAGAAAAACACCAATACAGTATACTAACACATATATATGGAATTTAGAAAAATGGTAATGATAAACCTGTATGCGAGATAGCAAAAGAGACACAGATGTATAGAATGGACTTTTTGACTGTGGGAGAGGGAGATGGTGGAGTGATTTGGGAGAATGGTATTGAAACATGTATACTATCATGTAAGAAACGAATCACCAGTCTATGTGTGATGCAGGATACAGGATGCTTGGGGCTGGTGCACACGGATGATCCAGAGAGATGATGTGGGGTGGGAGGTAGGAGGGGAGTTCAGGATTGGGAACTCATGTACACCTTTGGTGGATTCACGTCAATGTATGGCAAAACCAATATAGTATTGTAAAGAAAAATAAAGTAAAAACAAAAATTTTTTTTAAAAAAGAAAGAAAATGGACTGAAAGAAAGTGAAAGTGAAGTCGCTCAGTCATGTCTGACTCTTTGCAACCCTGTAGACTACAAGCCTACAAGGTTCTTTCATCCATGGGACTTTCCAGGCAAGAATACTGGAATGGATTTCCATTTCCTTCTCCAGGAGATCTTCCTGACACAGGGATTGAACCCAGGTCTCCCATATTGTGGGCAGATGCCTTAACGTCTGAGCCACCAGAATAGGTGAATTTAACTGAGATGACCATTATAGCTACTACTGCGGGCAGGAATTCCTTAGAAGAAATGGAATAGCCCTTATACTCAACAAAAGAGTCCAAAATGCAGTACTTGGGTACAGTCTCAAAAATGACAGAATGATCTCTGTTCATTTCCAAGGCAAACCATTCAATATCACAGTAATCCAAGTCTATGCCCCAACCAGTAATGCTGAAGAAGGTGAAGTTGAATGGTTCTATGAAGACCTGCAAGACCTTCTAGAACTAACACCAAAATAGATGTCCTCTTTGTTATAGGGGACTGGAATGCAAAAGTAGGAAGTCAAGAAACACCTGGAGTAACAGGAAAATTTGGCCTTGGAGTACAGTATGAAGCAGGGCAAAGGGTAGTAAAGTTTTGCCAAAAGAACACTCTGGTCATAGCAAACATCCTCTTCCAATAACACAAGAGAAGACTCTACACATGGACATCACCAGATGATCAATACCAAAATTAGATTGCTTATATTCTTTGCCGCCAAAGATGGAGAAGCTCTATACAGTCAACAAAAACAAGACCAGGAGCTGACCGTGGCTCAGATCATGAACTCCTTATTGCCAAATTCAGACTTAAATTGAAGAAAGTAGAGAAAACCATTAGACCATTCAGGTATGACCTAAATTAAATCCCTTGTGATTATACAGTGGAAGTGACAAATAGATTCAAGGAATTAGATCTGATAAACAGAGTGCCTGAAGAACTATGGATGGAGGTTCATGACATTGTATAGGAGACAGGTATCAAGACTATCTCCAAGAAAAAGAAATTCAAAAAAGCAAAATGGATGTCTGAGGGGGTCTTAAAAATAGCTGTGAAAAAGAAGAGAAATGAAAAGCAAAGGAGGAAAGGAAAGATATCCCATTTGAATGCAGAGTTCCAAAGAATAGCAAGAAGAGATTTTAAAAAAAAAGCCTTCTTCAGTGATCAGCGCAAAGAAATAGAGGAAAAGAACAGAATGGGAAAGACTAGAGATCTCTTCAAGAATATTGGAGATACCAAGGGAACATTTCATGCAAAGATGGTCTCAATAAAGGACAGAAATGGTCTGGACCTAACAGAAGCAGAAGATATTAAGAAGAGGTGGCAAGAATACACAGAAGAACTGTACAAAAAAGATCTTCATGACCCAGATAATCACGATGGTGTGATCACTCACCTAGAGCCAGACATCCTGGAATGTGAAGTCGAGTGGGCCTTAGGAAGCATCACTATGAACAAAGCTAGTGGAGGTGATGGAATTTCAGTTGAACTCTTTCAAATCCTGAAAGATGATGCCGTGAAAGTGCTGCACTCAACATGCCAGCAAAAACTCAGCAGTGGCCACAGGACTAGAGAAGGTCAGTTTTCAATCCAATTTCAAAGAAAGGCAATGCCAAAGAATGCTCAAAGTACAGCATAATTGTACTCATTTCACATGCTAGCAAAGTTATGCTCAAAATTCTTCAAGCTATGCTTCAATAGTACATGAACCATGAACTTCTAGATGTCAAGCTGGATTTAGAAAAGGAAGAGGAACCAGAGATCAAATTACAAACATCTGCTGGATCACAGATAAATAAAGCAAGGGAGTTCCAGAAAAATATCTATTTCTGCTTTATTGACTATGCCAAAGCCTTTAACTCTGTGGATCACAACATACTGTGGACAATTCTTCAAGAGATGGGAATGCCAGACTACCTGACCTGCCTCTTGAGAAATCTGTATGCAGATCAGGAAGCAGCAATTAGAACTGGACATGAAACAACAAACTCTTTCCAGATTGGGAAAGGAGTATGTCGGGCTGTATATTGTCACCCTGCTCACTTAACTTCTATGCAGAATACATCATGAGAAACACTGGCTGGATGGAACACAGGCTGGAATCAAGGTTGCTGGGAGAAATATCGATAACCTCAGGTATGGAGATGACACCACCCTATGGCAGAAAGTGAAGAAGAACTAAAAAGCCTCTTGATGAAAGTGAAAGAAGAGAGTGAAAAAGTTGACTTAAAACTCAACATTCAGAAGACTAAGATCATGGCATCTGGTCCCATCACTTCATAGCAAATAGATTGGGAAACAGTGGAAACAGTGAGAGACTTTATTTTCTGGGGCTCTGAAATTATTGCAGATGGTGATTGCAGTCATGAAATTAAAAGACAGTAACTCCTTGGAAGAAAAGTTATGACCAACCTAGATGGCATATTGAAAAGCAGAAACATTACTTTGCCAAAAATATTCCATCTAGTCAAGGCTATGGTTTTTCCAGCACTCATGTATGGATGTGAGAGCTGAACCATCATGAAGGCTTAGCACCAAAGAATTGATGCTTTTGAACTGCGGTGTTGGAGAAGACTCTTCAGAGTCCCTTGGACAGCAAGGAGATCCAACCAGTCCATCCTGAAAGAAATCAGTTCTGAATATTCATTGGAAAGCCTGATGTTGAAGCTGAAACTCCAATACATTGGCCACCTGATTCAAAGAGCTGACTCATTTGTAAAGACCCTGATGCTGGGAAAGATTGAAGGTGGGAGGAGAAGTGGATGACAGAGGATGAGATGGTTGGATGGCATCACTGACTCAATGGACATGAGTTTTCATAATCTCTGGGAGTTGTTGATGGACAGGGAAGCCTGGCATGCTGCAATCCATGGTGTCGCAAAAAGATGGACACCACTGAGCGACTGAACTGAACAAAACTGAACTCACTTGGACGAAGAAAAATATACAACTACAGTCAGCTCTAAGCCACTCACATAGGAAAAGGGAAATACCCACTTCCAGTCCACTCAAACTCTCCTGTCCCACCTGGGGTGGGGGAGAAAAACACTTGTGAAGCTCACAGTCCAGAGGCAAAGGCTCACTAGAGCAGAGATGTGCTCGTAGTACAAAAGACTATGTCCCCTCCCCAACCCTGTCACCACATTACTAAAGTCTTCTTACAGCAGCAGTTCTGTTTATCCAGTACATCATGTCCAGCTAGTGAGAAAAACGAGCAGACATACTAAAGAGAAAAAAAAAATAATAATAATTTGAGAAGACAAAGCAAGCATTAGAACCAGACATGGTAGGCATCGACTCAACAAAAACGTACAACCTAAAAGTTGAGAAAAAAGTGTTGTATTTGAGGAATTACTGAGGACTATCGCTTGGGAGACACTCTCTCAGATGACTCTGAGGAAATGTTCCAAAGAGGTAGTGGAGGAGACAGGATATACAGGAGTCTTTTTGAAAACAAAACAAGAAAATAAAATGCATGGTCAAACATCAAAATATCACCTCTCATCACAAAAAAAACAGGCACTCAAGTTAATGATTGTAGTGCTTTTGCACATATGGGAAGATGCAAGACTCTGGGCTCATTGAAACTACTCCTTTGATATCCATGTTAGCTATCTTTTTTCCATTAGTATCCTTTTTTCCATTCTGAATTCCCCTCAGGGCACACTATCAGAGGCTGCAATGCTGATGACCTGATGGTGGGCAACATTCATTGCTTATTGAGATGGCAGGCAAGATTTCTTTGTCCACAGAGGGATCTTGGAATGATTAGATCAGGAATTTAAAACAACTAAGATGAATATTGTCCGACAAGACTGAGTGACTTCACTTTCACTTTTTGGAGAAGGAAAATGGCAACCAACTCCAGTACCCTTGCCTGGAAAATCTCACGGACAGAGCCGCCAGTAGGCTACAGTCCATGGGGTCACAAAGAGTCTGATATGACTGAGTGGCTTCACTTTTAAGATGAATAATTTAGGGCTCTAATGTAAGAGCAGATGGGCCATATAGGCAGAGACAAGAAATCCTAAGGAAAAAAAAAAAAATGGTTGCAATTAAAATAATATAACAGGAAAGAAGAATACCTTTGATGTTCTAGTTAGACCAGTCCAGATTATAGTCTTTAGGACCAGCTACTGCTGAAAAAAAACAAGCCAAAATGACTGGTTGAAGAAATGACTGATTCAAAGTCTGAGGCAGGAAATACATAAAGTGACCTAGGGTCATCTTATTCAACTTTTATTTGCATCTTGATGCAAACAAACTAAACTGTAAATAAATCATGAGATAACCCATGAAACTTAATGAAAGGATAGTTGACAAAATAAAAAATTTATACTACCTTTGAATTTGTAGTTATATTTTTAAATCTTTTTGTTTTAAATATGCATCCTAAAATATTTACAGGTAAAATGATACAATATCTATTATTTACCTCAAAATAACCCAGGGTTGGAATGGGAAGTATGTTGAAATAAACATGAAACATGAATGGTCAGGAGTTGATAACTGTCAAAGCTTGATGATGGATATATGGGGGGTTTTATACTATTCCTTTGTAAATGTCTGAAATGTTCTTCAGTAAAAGATTTAACATGTATGTATGCCTTTGTAACTACTATTAATATATATTATATTCTAGATACTCTGTTATGCATTTTTCACAGGAATATTTATTCCTTATAAATACTCTATAATGAAGGTACTATTATTCTGATGTTATAAGCAAGAAAACTGTGGTTCAAATACTGAGAAACATGCCCAAGGTCATCGTATTGGGCCAAACAGTGATGCAGTTCAAAGTACGTCTGACTACCATGCTCATTCTTAACCACTACAACACTAAAGCCTCTCCTAGGTTCCTTCTCAGCCCTACCCATTCTGTAGTTTATACCAGGTCAAAGGTAGATGAGGGGAAAATAGTTTACTCTCTTTCCCAAATGGTGGATGAGTAGCAGGCCTGCAATTAGGGAAGGCAAGGAGGATGGTTTCAGATTTCACAGATCTTTTTTAGTCTCTGTCCAATATCGGGAAGCCAAACATGGGAGACATAGTTGGGGAAAAAAATCATTAAAAAAAGTTTCTCCAGTGGTTTTAAGATGTCAAGCACCCCCAGCTGAAAGAAAGGCTGTAAAGTGAAAAAAACCCAGTGCTTCAGAAAAGAAGTGACTTACGCCATGAACCCAGATCCACCACTTCTAGAAAATTCCTTCAGCTCCCCAAGGTTCAGTTCCCTTTTCAATGAAAAGGGACAATAATACCAATCTTGCAGGCTTGTCATGAGGCTTTTGTAGAATGATTTCTACAAAGATCTCTAGGGAATGGCAGCCACTCAATAAGCAGGCAGTGCTGCTAAATGCATTGAAATATTGATACAAGAAAACTGTGGACTGAAACCTAACAGTGACAGATTAGAAAACATTGTAGTTTAATGATCCAGCTGCAGTTTACAGGTTATACTCTTTCTTCAGAGTAGCTCATCTGCTCCCTATAGCCACACCTCCTTCATCCCATACATGCGCCTTGAGGGATACAGCATTTCTTGTGAAGTGTTGGGTGAATCGAACACGAAGTCAGTAGGGAAGGTTCTAATCCTTTCTTGTCAACCTCTATGAGCCTTGGAGAGTCAGTTGTTCTCTGGAATTTGGTTATTTTTCAGTGTAAAGGGAGTTAGAATAGGTTTAATGGAATGTTGTTTAAATTGTCTTCCAGTTCTGAGGGTCTGCTGTGGGGTCACTAACATGTCTTAAAGGAAAACAACAGGTTTTTAGGTAATGTTATCACAACAGACACTGGCTAGAAAGTTCACTGTTAAGACAAGGGTCAGCCCTCCTAACAAAAAAAAGTAAGGGTACAGTACATTACCCATCCCCCCAGCCTCTGCCAACCACCATTCCACTCACTGATTCTGTGACTTTGCCTATTTTGTATATAAGTGGAATCATACAGTATTTGTATTTCTGTGACTGGTTTATTCAACTAAAGAATAATGTTCTCACCATTTCATCCATATTGTCTCATAATGGCATGATTTTCCTCTTTTTAAGGCCTGAATAATACTCCACAGCCCTGTCAATACCACACCTTTAATCCACTCATCTGTCAATGGACATTCAGGTTTTCCACCTATTGGCTAGTATTGGCTAGTTCTTGGCTAGTATTCCAAGCCACCCACTTGGAATAGTGCTGCAATGAACATGGAAGTGCTAATATTTCTTCAAGATCCTGGTTTCAATTTTTTTGATAAATGCCCAGGAGTGGAACTGTTTTATCATATAGTACTTCTAATTTTAAGTTTTTGAGGCACCTCCAGACTATTTTGTGGTTAGATCTCATCTTAAACCATGATGGTTTATATAATAGTTATAGGAATGACTATAAAACCATAGGTCTGTGAGACAAACAGATCACAATACTATGTAATATTGGGTTGGCAAAGAAGTTTGTTTGGGTTTTTCTGTAAGTATGGAAACCCTCCAATGAACTTTTTGGCTAATAGAAAACAGAAAGTTATCATGATGAAAAAAAAAAAATCCCAATGCATCAACTGGGCAAACGCCACTCAAAAAATGAAAAAGGAAGAAAGAAGTTAAGCAAAATGTATGTGTACACCTACACACGTGTACACATGCATCTCTCTACACATACATGTATATGATACATAAAATGGAACCAAATCACAGAGGCCATAACCAAAAGTAGAGAACACTTCCATAGTGTTTTAGACTATGAAACATTATAATAAGAACACAAACTCAAAAACACAAAGTTCCAAGAGGAGATGGTAGAACAAAGAATGAGACGAAACTACAAACTTGAAGAAACAAAGTGAAGGCAAAAGGTATTATCATTACAGGATCCATCAAAGAGTTAGAAGAAAAGGGGTCAGAAAACATATAAGTCAAAAATAGATGCCTTATTAATAGGAAAAGCTTAATAAGAAACACAAGAGATACAAATCTGAAAGACTAGAAGATACAACAGTTAGAGGAAAACTAAAACATGAGTAGAACGCGACCATAAATTCTACTTAAAAAGGACTGGAGTTGCTGGAGTAAACAAATCAATAAATACAACCAGGAAGGCATAATCTAATAACTTCTCTCTGAAATGGGAAAAATATCCCAAACTAAAGTCTAACTCTAGAAAAAAGAGCACATTTCATTCCTGGGAAACTTGATACAAAATATTCAATATTGAATTCTCTTCTCATTGGAACATATCACATTCCAAGCACAAAGAAGAATTTCTTAAGTTATCCAAGAAAATTGCAAATGAGGAACTGTGGAAGGGAGTCAAGCTAGCTCACAAATTTCTATAGTCAACATAGAAACAGTAGCACTGGTGGTTTCACAATAGAATGTTAATATTCCACACCTGGAAAAAGTAAAAATAATACTTAGCAAAAGTGGGAGTTGAAGAGAGGAGATGGAAAAATATCTGCAGTTTTTTTTGTCTAACATCTAAACAGAAACCACTTAGTGTTTTTGCATAAATTCTTAATCTTCGAAACTTCTTTCTGGAATAAATAAATCATCAACTTACCAAGGACCAAGGTCTGGCTCTGAATATAAACGTGTGTGTGGTACAAACTAAGGATGAGCTGTAGCTTGCCCTGTTGCTTTTGAGTTACATTTGCTTCCAGAATATGCATGTGAAA
>NC_030811.1:6935786-6980552 GCF_001704415.2 Capra hircus | reverse complement strand
ATGGCTCAGGGAGAGCCAAGGACACCACATGAGCCTGCAGAACCACAGATAGTCAGGAGCAGAGCAGCCAGAATTCATTAGCAAACAAATCGCTGAAGATAAAGAGGAAAAAAAAGTTACAGTCAAGGAAGTAGCCTCTGTGATTTCATTCCGTCTGTACGCTCATCGTTGCCTAGCGAGGTATCAGAGTCTGTTCAACCTAACGCCTTCTCACCAGAAGCAACTGGCATTTTCCAACCACAGGGGCAGCCAGTGCTCCGATCCCATTTGCTGTCTGCAGGTGACCTTACCACACGCCTGTGAAGAGGTGGCAAGAACTACTTGCCTCAACCCCTGAATCTGAACTGCAAAGCCTGGAATGCATTTGATCAAACAACATACAGTGGAAGTCGACACTAGGGGGCTGTGCAGCTTCCATTGGCCCTACATCTTAAAATGCTCCACAGTGGGATGCTCGCCTATTGTAACCTGGTTGGCCCAAGCCACACAGAGAAGCACTATGTAGCCTCCCTGGCTGGTACTCCCAGCCTGAGCCCCTGAACATGTGAGCTGTGCATTTCTGGCAGTCCAGCCAATCAAGTTCCCTGATGACTTCACACCCACTGACGCCATGACGTGCAAGGAACTGCTGAGAAACCCAAGTGAGGACTGTGCCCGTGTGAGCCTAGTAACCCACAGAATGTCGAAATACTCTAACAACTGCAGTTGTTAAGTCACTTGCATTTTCGAGGGCATGTTGTTACTGGCAAGTGGGATGAAGGTGATAGCAGTCACACACCAGGAGAAGACACGCAAGGGTGCTCAGGATATCCTGTCCTCTTTCTGCTCCTTACATGCCTCCCTTGATTCAGGAAATGATTCATGCCCAGATATCTGAACGGTTATTTCCAGTTTAAGTTAAAACTCCTGAACCAACAACTCAGATGAAGGGTCCGAGCTTTCAGAGGGGCTCCACTCTCTGCCCTCTGAGTGCCCCAGTCCTCCCAATTCACCGAGCTGTGAGTGTTCTGGGATACTAACTCTCCTTTCTCCATCATCAGCTAATTTGCCATGTATTTCGCAGTCCTCCTTGCCTCCCACATGAAATAGGCGAAGCTTCTTCGCTGTACCAAGAGGTGGGGGGCGACGAGGACTAAGGATCACAGCACGGGAGCTGATGTCGTAGAAGCCATCACCATTGCCAAGATAAGCTATTACACAGAAGATGACAGCGGCCCACAGGCCCATGGCATGCCAGCCAGGGTGAGCAAACCTGATGCACGCGCCTAGAAGAGAGAGGTTCAAGAGGTCGGTCCCCTCCATGGATGGCAGAGCCGTGGGGTCCCGGGCCTCAAAACCAACCTCCTCTTCCCCAGCTTCCTGGCCCCGGATAAACCCTCCCTACCCCTCCAGGAAAGATCTTAGGATATTTGAAACCAAAGGAGCGAAGACAGAAAAAAGAGCAGGAAAACAGACGTCATAGGGGGACAGAGGACAAGGTGGGGCAGAGGATGCCTGACTCACTGAGAGTTTGCCCCAGCGCTTCTCATGGACAATGCCCCAATGCCTGCTGCAATGGCCTAGGAAGAGAAGACACTGGAAAGCCCTCCAGTTGACCGTCTCCCATCACACTTCTCCCAACAGGCCTCAGAACAGCCAGTTTGAAACAGATCCAAAAGCCAGGCAAAGAAGCCTAGCAGACAGACAGGAACTCTGCTTACAACTGCCTGACTCTTCCCAGCCACGCCTTCAGAGGAAAATGGAGGGTGGAAGGTTTTTGCCCACCCCTTAAGGTAGCCTCATCACTGTTGTTCATTCACTAAGAGGTGTCCGACTCTTTGTGACCCCATGGACTGCAGCAGGCCAGGCTCCCCTGTCCTTCACCAACTTCCGGAGCTTGCTCCAAACTCATGTCCATCCAGTCGGTGATGCCACCCAATCATCTCATCCTCTGTATTCCCAGTCTCCTCCCGCCTTCTGGGGAGTGGTTTGCTGCCCTTGTCATTACCTCCCCAAGGCCACTAGGGGGAAGAGAAGTCCCATTCTTCCCCTGGATCAGGGCGCAGCCAGGAACCTTCCCTGAAGAGGTCCATTCCCCAGGAAGTGATGTGTTGAAGATCATTTTGCAAAACTGGTCAGCTCAGCAAATAACCAACTTGCTAAATCATGGATGAGTTATTTGAAGCTTTGGTTTTCCTCGGAGTGCTCTCCACAGCTTCTGTTTCATCTAAGAAGGAGGGAGTTTTCTTCATCTCAGTTCATCATCTTTTCAATTTGGGGGACGTGATATCCCATCAGACCTGTGACGCTGCCATGACCTGACCACCACTTCCTAGTGACACAGCTGGGATGTTGACTGACCGAGTGACAGGCTTCTACCTGATGGTTTTTAATAAGTTGATTTTATGTGAAATGACCCAGTCCCCCATGGAGATGGAGAGAGTCTTCTTGGAAGAGGGTCCTCCTTACTAAGGAGTGGTGCTGGAGAAGACTCTTGAGAATCCCTTGGACAGCAAGGAGATCCAACAAATCACTCCTAAAGGAAGTTAACCCTGAATATTCATTGGATGGACTGATGCTGAAGTTGAATCTCTAACATTTGGGCCAACTGATGTGAACAACTGACTCATTGGAAAAGACCCTGATGCTGGGAAAAGACTGAGGGCAGGAGGAGAAGGGAATGACAGAGGATGAGGTGGTTGGACAGCATCACTGAATAAATGGACATGAGTGTGAGTGAACTCCGGGAGTTGGTGATTGACAGGGAGGCCTGGGCGTGCTGCAGTCCATGGGGTCACAAAGACTCGGACATCACTGAGCAACTGCACAGCAACGAGTAGGATAGGAGATGGGTGAGACTTTGTCAGTTTCCCCTCCAAGTGTGTCCCTCTTGGTGGCAGAATGAACTTGAAGACCAGCCCAGAGGGGAGGGGGACACCACGGGGACAGAGCAGCCCCTCAAACCCAGTGCAGTTCCCACTGCTCCTTCCACGGGTTGGTCCCTGGAGGCTCAACCCACCTCAGACATTTCAAGGACTGCAGCCTGATGTAGCAATGTGAGCTCAAAGGGTCTCTGCACGGTGACTGAAAGTCCTCCCACTGCAAGGACATTAAGCTAAGCGGAAAAAGTCAGTCACAGAGGACAAACACCATCAGATTCCAGTCTCAGGAAGTATCCAAAGTTGTCCAAAATCATAGACACAGAAAGTAGAAGGTGGTTATCTAGGGCTGGAGGAGGGGCATTCTCATCGAATGGGCCTTGGGCTTCAGGTTTTCTGATGGAAAAGTTCTGGAACTCTACACAATGTGGAGAAGACACGTGATGCTGCTGAGCTGTACACTTCAAAATGGCCAAGATAGTGAATCCAGTGTTAAACAGTGTGAGGTTTTTTTTTTTTTTTTTTTTTAACCATGATAAAATAAAATAAGGTCTTCCTCTGCATTTGACCTCCTCTTTTAGTAAGAAGCTTTGAACACTTATGTCTCAGGAAAAAGGGTTTCGTTTTATGAACTCTAGGAAAGCATCAGAGGAAACACAAACTTTAAATGATACAATAGACCAGTTAGACCTCACTGATATCTATAGGACATTTCACCCCCAAAACAATGAATTTCACCTTTTTCTCAAGCGCACACGGAACCTTCTCCAGGATAGATCACATCCTGGGCCATAAACCTAGCCTTGGTAAATTAAAAAAAAAACTGAAATCATTCCAAGCATCTTTTCTGACCACAATGCACTAAGATTAGATCTCAATTATAGGAGAAAAACTATTAAAAATGCCAACATATGGAGGCTGAACAACACGCTGGCTGAATAACCAACAAATCACAGAAGAAATCAAAAAAAAATAAAAATATGCATAAAAATGAATGAAAATGAAAACACAACAACCCAAAACTTGTGGGACACTGTAAAAGCAGTGCTAAGGGGAAGGTTCATAGCAATACAGGCTTACCTCAAGAAACAAAAAAAAAGTCAACTAAAGAACCTAACTCTACACCTAAAGTAACTAGAAAAGGAAGAAATGAAGAACCCCAGGGTTAGTTGAAGGAAAGAAATCTTAAAAATTAGGGCAGAAATAAATGCAAAAGAAACAAGAGACCATAGCAAAAATCAACAAAGCCAAAAGCTGGTTCTTTGAGAGGATAAATAAAATCGACAAACCATTAGCGAGACTCATCAAGAAACAAAGGGAGAAAAATCAAATCAATAAAATTAGAAATGAAAATGGAGAGATCACAACAGACAGCACAGAAATACAAAGGATCATAAGAGACTACTATCAGCAACTATGTGCTGATAAAATGGACAGCTTGGAAGAAATGGACACATTCTTAGAAAAGTACAACTTTCCAAAACTGAACCAGGAAGAAATAGAAAATCTTAACAGACCCATCACAAGCACAGAAATTGAAACTGTAATCAGAAATCTTCCAGCAAACAAAAGCCCAGGTCCAGACGACTTCACAGCTGAATTCTACCAAACACTTAGAGAAGAGCTAACACCTATCCTACTCAAACTCTTCCAGAAAATTTTAGAGGAAGGTAAACTTCCAAACTCATTCTATGAGGCCACCATCACCCTAATCCCCAAACCTGACAAAGATGACACAAAAAAAGAAAACTACAGGCCAATATCACTGATGAACATAGATGCAAAAATCCTTAACAAAATTCTAGCAATCAGAATCCAACAACACATTAAAAAGATCATACACCATGACCAAGTGGGCTTTATCCCAGGACTGCAAGGATTCTTTAATATCCGCAAATCAATCAATGTAATACACCACATTAACAAATTGAAAAATAAAAGCCATATGATTATCTCAATAGATGCAGAGAAAGCCTTTGGCAAAATTCAACATCCATTTATGATAAAAACTCTCCAGAAAACAGGAATAGGTCTAGCATTTCAAACGTTTGACTGGCTCTGGGCAAAGAACTTGACTTCCTCCGCGAAGCAGCGCGGGTCCGAGGCCCCAGTTTCTCCGGGGATGGGATTCAAGGAGGGCCCCCACCTCGGAAGGCGGGAGAGGCTGTTACAGCAAGCCGGAGCGCTGCTGCAGGGCGGAAGGAGGGCAGGGACGCGGTGGGGGAAGGTAAGCAGTGTCTGCGGGTTTCCACCCGCATCCAGAGGAAGGCTGGGGGCGGGGACCTGCGGGCCCTCCCCACCGCTGGCGCTGCCCCCAGAGGCACCCCGTCCTGGGCCCTGGGCACAGCCAGCCTTCTCCTCCTAAGACCCCTTCGGAAGCTCGGATGAGGCTCAGCCCCTCGGTCCGCAGGGACCCCTGCCTGCCGGCGCGCCGAGCTGGGTGGGCGCTGTCCCTGACCCTGAGGTTCTCACCCTGCTGATCTGGCATCGCTTTACTGAACTTCCCCTCCCACCGCCCTCGAAACATATCTCTAGAAACCTCTTCCTCCTCCGAAGTGCTCCTGACTCTGCCCTGCTCTACCCGCGCGGCTCCACCATCCCCTGAACGGACCGAGCGGCCGCCTCACCCAGCCCAGCGGCCGGCGGGACCCGGCGGCGCTGAGGCTGTGAGAGACCAGGGCACCGGACCGAGGTGCGTGTGCGGCGGGGATACCTGTGCACGGGGCGCCGGGCGGGGATGGGGCAGGGGAAGGCGGCCGACCCCCAGGGCTGGGCATGGCCACCTGGAGGGCTTGTTTGCAGGGGCTCTGGGATGTCCCTCCCGCTCCAGCCTGCGGGGCCAAGAACCCAGTGGTTCCCGCCGTCCTGGGAGTCATGCCTGAGGGCAGCCTTCCCAGGAAGGGGCAGGTCTGGGAGGGGCTACTCTCCCCACCTAAGGCTGAGATGAAGGCCCGGAAGAAAAACAAGGGGCGCGACCCGCTCTTTGAATCCCCTAATTTCACGACTGTGACACAGAGTACCACCCCCCAGCCCCTCCCTCGGGAATTCAGCGATAGCTGCCTGCCTCCTTGAGAAGCAGGGGGCAGGGAACCTGGCCATTTGGACACTGATTTTCCACATTCACTTTCCTGTTATTTCCCAGTTCAGTTCAGTTCTCTCTCTCAGTCGTGTCCGACTCTTTGTGACCCCATGGACTGCAGCATGCCAGGCTTCCCTGTGCATCACTAACTCCCAGAGTCTACTCAGACTCACGTCCCTTGAGTCGGTGATGCCATCCAACCATCTCATCCTCTGTGGTCCCCTTCTCCTCTCGCTCTCAATCTTTCCCAGCATCAGGGTCTTTTCCAGTGAGTCAGTTCTTTGAATCAGGTGGCCAAACTATTGGAGCTTCAGCATCAGTCCTTCCAGTGAGCATTCTGGACTGATTTCCTTTGGGATGGGCTGGTTGGATCTCCTTGCAGTCCAAGGGACTCTCAAGAGTCTTCTCCAATACCACGGTTCAAAAGCTAAAAAATAAAAAATAAAAATATTTCCCAGCCCTTGCACAATTCAGATTCCATTAACCGTGCATTGAAAGCGGTCAGTGTTTGGTCAGAAAGCCAAAATATTTTTAGATTTTATCTAAAATTAAGCCTCCTAGGCTGTCACCTGTGAACTCTTTTCCTTCCTCCTGCTGGGCTGGAACTGTGATCTCTCCAAGAAGGGCTCCAGAAGCTTCTCTGACCACCTTTTTCTGTGCATGTGGACTGCCCTTGATATGGGAGGAAGCTTTGGTTGGATGGATGCCTGAAGCCATGTTCCCCCTTGGGCTATATCCTGAGAAGAAGGTGGAGGCTGCCTCAGAATGTCAACAGGAGTTCTAGAGAAAGTCTGTCTGTGTGTCTTTTTCTCTCTGTTGCTCTGATGGTGTCTGAAGAGTGGTCTGGGAGATGATGAGAAAATGTGAGTTATCAAGGAGAGAGTAGGGGTGGGTTGGTTCCCTTTTGTCCTTAAAAGGATTTTCTGTACCCTTGGGAGAAAATGGTACAGATTGGGCAATTGTATGTGTGTGTATATATATATATATACACACACACACAGAGGGAGAGAAAATTATTTTTGATTCAATATGGCATCACTGGCTGAAGGGAGTCTAATAAAGACTCATCCAGTTCACGATGATAAGGAACCATATGAAACAATGATGTGTACTTGGGAAATAAATTCCTTATTTCTTTGGCCTACTGAAGGTCTCTGCTTCCTCAAGCTTATTTACTCACTAATCTTTTAAAAAATTTAATGTACAAAAATATACCACTTCTTCACTTGGTCAGGAAACAATGTAAAGTCACTTCTCTTTTATTACTCAAAGTTATTCAAATTATTACTTTTATTATTTATTATTCAAAGGGGCATCACTTCAGTCTCCCTCTCCACTTCTAGAAACAATTTTTCTTCCTTTCCTCACATCTGTCACTCTCACCATTTATTTCACATCATTCATTGAGCATATACTATGTGCCAGACATAATATTAGGACTCAGGGACATAGAACAAGAGTCCCAACAGTGACTGGGCTTCTCTCCTTGCTGTAACCTTGGAGGTGCGTGTTTTGAGCTGAGATGGGCTTTGCCTCTTGCATCATGTGGAGATCCAGCAGATGCCTGTAGGGAGGAACCCAGGCCTCCATCCATTGCCCTGATGAGCTTCTCCTCAGCTCAGCCCTATATTTCCTCTAAGGTGAAGCTTCTTGAGGGCAGGTGTATGTCCTTCCTTTGCTACCTTCTCTGATTCCTTCCTCACAGTCCACCAATACTCTTCTCATAAGAAGTGGGAACTTTCAAAATAGCTGCACAGAATAAGGGCTTTTCTCCTTCACTTTCTTCAGCTGTGGTTCCTTGTCCTTCAAGTCAGTAACCATCTGCTCAGTCATAGTGAGTATTTATTGAATGCCTTCTTGATGTTGTAGATATGCTAGTGAATGAAACAGAACAAGTTCCTTCTAGTAATGGGGAGACAAAACAAGAAAGCGATAAGCAAGTGAATGCACCTTTCATTGAAAGTGGGTGCTGTGGAGAAAAATAAATCAGGGCAGGGGGATGGGGTGTGTTTGCAGGGTGTGGGGGGAGAGTAGCTTTTAAATATAGGATGATTGAAGAAGGCCTCTTGGACCACAGAGACAGGTCTGGTGGAGACCTAAAGGAAGTGAACCTGCCTGGCATAAGTCTGGGGGGAGAATGTTCTAGCTCAGGTGAGCCACCAGCATGAAGCCCCAAGGTCACATATTTGAGGACTGTCAGGGAGGCAGACAAGCAAGGTGGAAACAGGTGGTGGATAAGTCCAGATCGGGCAGGGTCTTGTTCAGTTCAGTCACTCAGTCGTGTCCGACTCTTTGCGACCCCATGGACCACAGCACGCCAGGCCTCCCTGTCCATCACCAGCTCCCAGAGCTTGCTCAAACTCATGTCCATTGAGTTGGTGACGCCACTGTGAAGGCTTTGCCTGTTCTTCAAATGGGTAGGAGGCCACTGGTGGCCTTGGGGCTGATGAGTGATACCGTCTGTCTCTGAGTGTAGAAGGATGACAGATTCTAGGAGAAGGGTAGAAGCAGGAAGTTGTTATTGCGGAAGTCCAGTTCAATCTGGAAAAACCAGCAGGGGCTTGACACGGAGGGGACATGCTGCTGCTGCTGCTGCTGCTGTGTCACTTCAGTCGTGTCCGACTCTGTGCGACCACATAGATGGCAGCCCACCAGGCTCATCCACCCCTGGGATTCTCCAGGCAAGAACACTGGAGTGGGTTGCCATCTCGTGGTGTAAAATGGAGGGTTTCCAGGCACACAGGAGGTGGGGGTGCATACTCAGGGACTGGAACTAAGGGAGCAGACGTGAGGTGGGGTCCCTGATTGTGAAAGGCACCTGTGATTACAGGCCACACATTCCTTCCAGGCCCACAGGAGACATTTACAAAAATTTTATTTGGCCAAGAGGTAAACCTCTACCAGTGACAGCTATTTCATACAGATGGTGTTCTCTGACCATAGAGCAATAACATTCAAAAATGAATGAAAAGATAGTCTCCCAATATATTTTTTAATAATCACTTTTTTAAATTTATGGGTTGGAAAGAAATCACAGTTGAAATTAGAACATATTTAAAACTGATCAACAAAAAGCAGCAGCATTGAGATGTCAGTTCTTCTCAGCCAAAGCTGTGAGTTCAATGCAATAATGTTCAGCATTTCATCAGGAAAGTGACAACTGATTGAAAAGTTCTAGAGAAGATAAAAAAGCTGAGAGTAGCAAGAAAATCTTGAACATGTGCAAGGGGTTGGGACTTGCTCGATCAGAAAAGAAGGGCTTATTTTAAAATTATACTAATGAAGTCATATTGCTTTTGGTGAGTAAGGCTTTCTCGTTCACAAATAGACCAAATCCAGGGGACACAACAGAGAGCCTTGGGGCACACTTGGACAATAGGGGTCCCTGGTACCTGACAGAATCATCTGGGAAAGATGGACTACTGGATGAATGGACGAGGAAGCTTGGTTCTTCCTGTGGATTCTGAGTCAGTTAGGAACTAAAGGTGACTCCCACCCGGGCTTCTCAAACGTGAAGGTTCACGGGAATCACCTGGAATTTGTGAAACTACAAGTGCTGATGCAGGGGGCTTGGGTGGGGCCCAGGACTCTGCGTTTCTAACAGGGACTCAGTTGGTGGCAATATTTCTAGTCTGTGAATCCCATTTTGAGTAGCAGCAGCTTAACTTATAAGACTATTAATTGTTTATTTAACCAAGGGGTCTCAAGGGTGTTCCGGCAGCTCAGTGACATCATCAGGGACCCTCTTTATCTTTCTGCTCTGCCACCCTTAGCTTGGTGATGAACGGTGACTTCTCGTCCCTCTTATTTGTTGCCTCATTGCCCACAATATCCACTGTGATTCCTGCAATAACATTAAAATTTCATGCAAGAAGAAGGGGCAAGGGGTGACAACAGGAGCTCTCGACTTGAGTCTGCCCCTACCATCAGGAAAACAATAGCATTTCCAGAAGGCCCAAGCAAGTATTCCCTGAGCTCTCACCAGGGAGAAGGGGGTCCCATGGACACCCTTAGCTGGAAGGGAAGTTGGGAGAGAGTGTATTAGTTTCCTACTATTGCTGTTGCAAATTGACACAAACTTAATTGCTCAAAACCCAAAGATTTATTATTTAACAGCTCTGGAAGTTGAAAGTCCTAAAATCAAGGTGCTGGGCAGGGCTGTGATCCTGAGACTCTGTTTTCTTGCTTTTTCCAGCTTGGCTCGTGACCTCTTCCTCCATCTTTAAAGTCAACAGTATAGCATTTTCGAGCCTGTCTGTCTCTGATCTCTGCTTCTGTTCTCCCATCTCTTCTCACTCTAGAACCTCTCATAACGTGATTATATTGGGCCCACCTTGGTGACCCTCACAGCTAAGTTGGTAAATAATATGCCTGCAATGCAGGAGACCCAGGTTCAATTCCTGGGTTGGGGAAATCCCCTGGAGAAGGAAATGGCAACCCACTCCAGTATTCTTGGCTGGAGAAACCCATGACAGAGGAGCCTGGCAGGCTACAGTCCACGGGTTTGCTAAGAGTTGGACACAACCTAGTGACTAAACTACCATCACCACGGTGACCCAAGGATATCTCCCATCACAAGGTCCTTAGTTACACTAGCTAAGCCCTGTACCAGGTAAATAATGCACTTGGTCACAGATTCCAGGGATTAATTAGCACATGCCCATCTGTGTCCCCCCTCTCCTTTTTTTAAAAAGGGGAGCTTTGTCCTGTGTATCTCAGAGAGTGTGTAGATTCCCTCCAGCATGTAGAGCTGGTGATGGGTATAGAGAAAGGGTTGGTGTTTGTTTAGGCAATCAACAATATTTTGACATTTTTACCAATATGGGTTTATTTTTTAATTTATTTTGGTTTTGCCTTTTTTTTTTTTTGGTGTTGGGAGTACAGATGAATTTTATTTTCTCCTTCAGTATTTTTGAGGTTTTCCCAAATTTTACAACAAACACTTCTAACTTCATAAACCCCACTCCTCCCAGTCTGCTTTTCAAAAAGGACACTAGAGGGTGGTGAAATACCCAGCTCTGAGTTGAGGTCTAGCGAGAACATGGGTTTGTTTTAGAAACAAGAGCACAGAGAAGAATCGGGAAACAAGATTCCTTGTCCCCATCTAGTCTGAGTCTAGGACTTCCATTGTCCTAATGCTCAGAGAAAAGAGTCAGAAAGAGAAGGTACTTTCATGCTGTTCCTCTATTCATTCTGTGAGTTGATTACTGAAAGTGAAAGTGGCTCAGTAGTGTCCAACTCTTTGCGACCCCAAGGACTGTAGTCCATGGAATTCTCCAGGCCAGAATACTGGAGTGCGTAGCCTTTCCCTTTTCCAGGGGATCTTCCCAACCCAGGGATCAAACCCAGGTCTCCCGCATTGCAGGCAGATTCTTTACCAGCTGAGCTTTGATTATTGATGTGTTGCTTTTTTGTCCCAGCAGAAGCACTCGAAACCCAAGTCAGGAGAGCGAGTCAGAGCGGGGCTCCTCCAGGATGGAAGTGAGGCTTCTTCTCTTAGGGAAGCGTGGCGCAGGGAAAAGTGCCACAGGAAACAACATTCTGGGCAAAGCCGTGTTTGAGTCCAGGTTCAGTGAGCAGCCGGTGACTAGAAGCTGCCAGAGAGGGAGTGGGGTCACACAGGGGAGGGAGGTTGTGGTCATCGACACCCCTGACATTTTCTCTTCGGATAACATTAAGCGCTGCTTGGAGCTCTCCGCTCCCAGCCTCCACGCCCTGCTTCTGGTAATTCCCCTTGGCAACTATACGGTGGAGGACAGACAAACAGCCGAGCACATTCAGAATGTATTTGAAGAGAAAGCCAGGAGGCACACCATTATCATCTTCACTCGGAAGGACGAGGAGGGCTCGCTGGAGGACTACGTTAAAAACAACACATCTATCTGGGACTTGGTTCAGTGCTCTAGTGGTCAATACTGCGCTTTCAACAACAAGGCAAGTAAGGATGAGCAGGATGCCCAGGTGAAGGACCTCCTCTGCAAGGTCGAGGATTTGGTGGAAAACGAAGGACCATATGCAGTCAACTTAAGGGATGAAGACAGTAGATTCCAGGTGAGAATTCTTGTTAAGGTCTCCAAGGATCTCTGTTGTTAGAGCTGGTGAGATAAAGGCACAAATAAGTGAAATGGTGCATAGGATTTTGTATTTTAAGGACACGACAACCCACTCCAGTACTCTTGCCTGGGAAATCCCATGGACAGAGGAGTCTGGCAGGCTACAGTCCATGGGGTCACTGAAATGGCGGGCACGACTTATCGACTAAACAACGACAGCAACAAGGGGAAATTTATCCATAAACTGGAAAGATGAGGCAAATTAATAGATACATTTAAGTCCTTTTCTGACTTTACCCTTCACAATACTGGACACACAAATTACTCATTAGACCCTCTCTTCCCTTGGCTTCAGTAAAGCCACACTCTCCTTGTTTTCTTCTCCTCTCTTGCTACCGAAGAGGTTGCTGAATCCACCTCTATGACCTCTGCTGCTGCTGCTAAGCCACTTCAGTCGTGTCTGACTCTGTGCGACCCCATAGATGGCAGCCCACTAGGCTCCTCTGTCCCTGGGATTCTCCAAGCAAGAACACTGGAGTGGGTTGCCATTTCCTTCTCCAATGCATGAAAGTGAAAAGTGAAAGTGAAGTTGCTCAGGCGACCTCTAACAGCTGACATTTTCAGGGCTTGGTTCAAGCCCTTCCTCCATTCTTGACACTTTTTTCTCCCTCAGGTGATTCCACATTTTTACAGCTTCGAGCTTTAGCTATGGCTAATAGTTTCCAAATTAATCCCTTCAGTCTAGGTCCTTCCTCTGAGTTCTGATTCCTTTATCCATCTGATTGCTATTTGACATTGCCCTCTTGATGGATCTCAAAATTAACACGTCCAGACTTTTGTTTTTCCCTCTGAAATCTGTACAAGTTCAGTTCTCTTCTCAGTGCCGCCAATGACTATCCTGCTCACCATTCTCTTCAAACCTAAGCTCAGATGTCAGCTTTGATACCACTGCCAGCTGGCATTTGTCTTCCAGGGTGTCATCATCTTGTGTGACTGAGGCACCTGGAAGCCACCTGCTTCTCTCTGTCGCCATGACTACCATCTAATCCAGGTCAGCCTCTTCTCTTGCCTGTTCAGTTCAGTCGCTCAGTCATGTCTGACTCTTTGTGACCCCATGGGCTGCAGGATGCCAGGCCTCCCTGTCCAACACCAACTCTCGAAGCTTACTCAAACTCATGTCCATCGAGTCGCTGAGGCCATCCAACCATCTCATCCTCTGTCATCCCCTTCTCCTCTCACCTTCAATCTTTAGCAGCATCAGGGTCTTTTCAAATGAGTCAGTTCTTCACATCAGGTGGCCAAAGTATTGGAGTTTCAGCTTCAGCATCAGTCCTTCCAATGAATATTCAGGACTGATTTCCTTTAGGATGGACTGGTTGGATCTCCTTGCTCTCCAAGGCACTCTTAAGGAGTCTTGCCTGTACTATTTTACAATTACTCTACTAACAATTTCCCCCTTCATTCATTCTTGTGCCTTACCCTTCCTGCACCCATCCATTTCACACAAATAGGTGGAGTGCTATTTTAGTTGATTTTAAGACTTCTGATTTCATGCCAGTTTAAGAAACCTTTTATTTATTTATTTTTCATTTTTGGCTGTGCTGGGTCTTCATTGTTGCCCGTGGGCTTTTTCTAGTTGTGACAAATGGGGGCCACTCTAGTTGCAGTGCACGGGCATCTCATTTCAGTGGCTTCTCTTTTTGTGGATCATCGACTCTAGAGTATTTGGGCTTCAGTAGCTTTGGGACTTGAACTCTGGAGCACAGGCTTAGTAACTGTGGCACCTGGGCTCCGTTGCCCCACAGCATGTGGAATCTTCCTGAACCAGGGATTAAGCCCATGTCCTTTGCATTTTCAGGCAGATTCTTAACCACTGGACCACTAGGGAAGTCCCATGATTTCATGCCAGTTTAACTGTGGGGAGTGAGGCTTCTCCAGGCAGGTGAAGGGGATAATTATGTGTTTGGTTGTCCATCCTTCATTATCTCCAGTTGCCTATCTGGATGGGGAAGGATCCAAACTGCTGGATCTCACGCTAGAAGTGTCATCTCTCTCCTGGGGGTGCAGTGAAGGAAGAAAACCTTGGAGATAACATGGGAAGCTTGATTTCCAATCTCTTCCCTCCCCTGTCCTTCAAAGACACTGCACAGGCCTCACTTGACTAGTTTCTTCTTCTAGGGAGTCCAGAAGCTCTCCTTAAGCTTCTGGATTTTCTCCAGGAATAGCAAGAACCCTGGGAGACTTTGGAAAGAATTACCTTACTAGTGGAGTAATAGTATGGGCTTCCCTGATGGCTCATAGTGGGTTCTGCAGGGAAGTAAAGTTAGAAAGTGATTTCGGAACAATACCTGGGTGAGATGGCATTTGTGGGGTTCTTTTGAGCCCCACAAACCCACCTAGATATGGAAGCAATCTAGATGTCCATCAAAAGATGAATGGATAAAGAAGCTGTGGTACATATATACAATGGAATATTACTCAGCCATAGAAAGGAACACCTTTGAGTCAGTTTTAATGAGGTGGATGAACCTAGAATACAGGTAGATGAACCTAGATACAGAGTGAATTAAGTCAGAAAGAGATAAACAAAGAGAAACCCAACTTTCTTACTTCTGGGAAGCCTATTGCAGCAGTAGCAACAGTGGGGTCCCAAGATCAGTTTCATCATGGACAAAACTACACAGGCCAGCAGGGACCATGACCCGTGACCATGACTGTGATTTGATCACATCCTAATCATCAAATTGCTCTGAATTATATACTTGTGTCTCCATTCCTTTACTTTGTGAAAAACTGAGATTTTAGATCTGTGTGCCTCATTTCCCCTTTTTGTTTTCTTTCTAGGATTCTGTGAATGAAGACACATCTCAGCATAGTATGAATGAAGACACATCTCAGAGGAAGAACTATCCACATGGTAAGATAATCCTTAAAAACTGTTAAGCTCATATCTGTATTCTTTTGAATGCAGCATGCATCAAAATAAAGTGGAAATTATCTAGATAAGTTAGAACAAAAACTCATCCTGTAATAATGAGCAATGTTGAGCATCTTTTCATGAGTCTATTAGCTATCTGTATGTCTTCTTTGGAGAAATGCCAGCTTAGGTCTTCTGTCCACTTTTTGATTGAGTCGTTTGTTTTTCTGGTATTGAGTTGCAGCACTATTTGCAATAGCTAGGACATGGATATATATATCCCATAAGTTAATCTTCATAGCATATAATATATAATTCTCACAATAACCCAACAATATAGTCCTCATAACAATCTTATAAAGAAGGTGCTATTTTCATTATTCTCATTCTACAGATGAGTGAAGTTAGACAGAAATACGTGAACTTAGCGGTAGGGAGTTAAAATTCTGTCGATGGCCTTCAGCCAAGACCCCCAGAAATATTTCTGTTCTTGAACAAAATTGGGTTGAATGATTCGAGACAGTAAAGGAATATCACACATGATGGGGACCAAGAAGCATCTTAGAAATGATGGGGTTGGAGAAGACTTTCCATAGGATGCTGGCTTGTGTGAGGTGACTTTGGGGAAGGTAGTAACTCTCCCAGGCTTCCTTGCTGGCTCAGCACTGAATTTGCCTGCAATGCAGGAGACCCAGGTTCGATCCCTGAGTCAAGAAGATTACCTGGGAAAGGGAATGACAACTCACTCTAGTATTCTTGTCTTGGAAGTCCCATGGATGGAGGAGCCTGCTGGGCTACAGTCCATGGGGTTGCACAAAGTCAGACACAACTGAAGTGACTTAGCAGCAGTAGCAGCAGCAGCTAAAAATATGGGGCATTTCCATCACCTTAGGAGTTCTTACTCTCCCTTCTTGAAAGGAGCCTCTCTCTAGACTTCCACTGATATGAGCTAATTTTGTGTGTTCTTGAACTTCAGATAATGACATCACATAGCATGTGGCTTTGTGTTTGGCTTTCTTCACTTAGTGTGTTTTGGAGACCGATCTACGCTGCATATCAGTCCATCACTTTTTGTTAAATTCCTGAGTTGTGTTCTATTTTATGAATATATCACTAAGATGCATTTTAAACTCACTGTCCATGGTTCTGCCTTAGCCCATGAACTTCATGCCCCAGTAGTTAACTTTGGTAGCAAAATAAGAGGAATTCTGAGGCTCAAGACCAGTGAAGGCCACGTTTAACGTTTTCACGTTCCTGAGAAATCTCAAGCCCTTTACACTGCTCTTACGTTGGTCATGGCCCGTTTCATGGCTTTCACTTCGCTGGGTAGCTTCTGGCTGGGACTAGAGGTCTCCTGGTTCAGAGCATCACAGCCATTCTCTACAAAAACTGGCAACATGAGATTTTAAAAAATGCAAAAGAGATTTATGAGCTACCCTAAAAGCTGTCCACATGTCTGTATTCTACTGTGAGAATTGACTCTGAATCTGTCCTTTTGTCCCAGGGTCAGGGGAGCAGCATCAGCAGATGATAGGATGGGAACCGAACCCCGGGCTGCCAGCCCTGAAGGTCCTGCTTGTGGGGAAGCGTGGTGTGGGGAAAAGTGCAGTTGGGAACAGCCTTCTGGGGAAGCGGGTCTTTGAGACTCGATACAGTGAAGAGCCAGTAACCTGGAGGTGCATGTCTGAGAACAGAATCTGGAGAGAGAGGCAAGTTTTGATCATTGATACTCCAGACGTCTCATCTTCAAAGGACATTGAACAAGACCTTGTGAACACCTGCCCGGGTCCTCATGCTTTCCTGCTGGTGACTCCCCTGGGATCCTTCAATGAGAAAGATGACATGGTGCTAAGCACCATCCGACGCATTTTTGGGAACAAATTCATCGAGTATATGATCGTTCTCCTCACCAGGAAAGAAGATATAGAGAATCAAGTCCTAGACAAGTTCTTAGCCAGAAGTAAAAGGCTCAACGAGCTCATCAACAAATGTAAAAACCGATACAGTATCTTCAACTACAGAGCTAGGGAGGAAGAGGAGCGATGCCAGGTGGATAAACTCCTGCAGGAAATTGTAAGCATGGTGCAGCAGAATGGGGACAAGCCTTGTACTTTCAGAGAGAAAGGTAAGTGATGTCTAGAAAACCTTTTGTACATACTTAAAAAGTAGACCTAAATGTCCAAGAATGTTATTTTCTGAAGGGCAGAGAGGAGATAAAAATGACAGGTATCGTCTAGTGACCAGCTCTTCTTTCTCCTTTCTTCTCAAATTTTACTAAATGATTTTCTAAACTATTTATTTATGGCTGTGCTTGGTCTTTGTTGCTGCCAGGGCTTTTCTCTAGTTGCAGGGAGTAGCCCCAGCGAGATCAGGGGCTACTCTCTTGTTGTGGTAGTCTCAGTAGTTTCAGCTCCTGGGCTCTAGAGCACAAGCTCAGTAATTGTGGCATGTGCGATCTTCCCAGATCAGGGATCGAACCCGTGTCTCCTGCATTGGCAGGCAGATTCTTTACCACTGAGCCTCTAGGGAAGCCCACATTTTACTAAATTTATGTTCCTTTCCATGCAGTGTCCTGTAAGTAAGTAAGCAAGTGTTAGTCACTCAGTCGTGTCTAACTCTGTAACCCCATGGATGGGATTCTCCAGGCAACAATACTGGAGAGGGTTACCAATCCCTTCTCCAGAGGATCTTCCCTGCCCAGGGATCAAACCTGGGTCTCCTGCATTGCAGGCAGATTTTTACCATCTGAGCCACCTGAAGTCCTGACTTGGTCTCTAATTCTCTCCTGACTCTTCTTCTGTCTCTTCAACTGGATGGAGAGCATCTTGAGGGAAAAGATTGACCTTTTCCAGTCTCTTGTCTTCCCTGCAGTGTATCTGTTGCCCAGAGTTTAGCATTTAGCACTGGTGATGAGACAGTAAAGAACCAAGAGAGTGGATAAAGAGGTCAAGGTGGGGGAAAGGTAGAAGCAGACAGAGGGAAGGAGAGGAGAGGGGAGGAAGAAGAGAAGAGTAGAACCAACGATCCAGGACTGCCTCCTGGCTCTTCACTCTTCCCTCTGTTGGAGAAGGGGGGCTATTTTACTGGACAAGCACAGGGAGCCTGGATGCTTCTGAGGGTCATGCCCCACATGGCCCTACGTGGGTTTGATTAATCCAGCCGCACTACCCTACCCACAGCTTAAGCAGAAGTCCCCATCTACTCAGTGCTACAAGTTCTATTGACCTGAGCTGAGATTCTTCCAGCCTAGTTCTATTCATCCCATTCTCTTCTGCTTCAAAGATCCTCACTTGAAAAGAACATCAGACCAAAAGGAGCGTATCTGTTCGGTGTGCCCTTTCACATTCTTAATGGAGATCCTAAAATCACAGGCACGTGGGAAAGTCAGAGGGGCTGCGTGGAGGAAGCCTGACTTGAAACAGGCTTTGGAAAGTGGATAGAGTTTAGATGACGGAGCAGAATGCTCCAGAGGGTACACTAGCAACTTGAAGGAAGGATGTAGAACTGAGCATCTACTTGTGAGGAAACCAAGGGGCATGGTCTTGATGGAGATGAAGGGCTCATACCTCTAGATGTGGAATGGGGACATGAGACCAGATTGTAGGGGTAGGTGGTAACCACACTCTCTCAGGGTATGAGAGAGGGACTTAAGATATATATATACATATTTTATCCTGTAAGTATAACCATGAGATTGTGGGTTCAGGATAAATAATTTAATAATTTCTCCTGGAGAGAAGAGCATAAGAGAGGCTTCTTTCTCTCTTTGTTTTGAGGTGGATATTAGTAACTTGGTAAAAATTCACAACTGAGAACTATGAGGACTGAACGGAAGAGTGAGATCATAGTACGAGTGCAAAGTCATAAGGAAAACCCCAATAATACGTATTGTAAGAGCTCTATGCATCTCTGATCTCATTTATAGGGTAATGTCTCCTGCTTTCCTTTCAACAGAGCCCCTGTGCATTATCCTCGTGGGGAAGAGCGGGACTGGGAAGAGTGCCAGTGGGAACACCATCCTCGGGAGCCCGGAGTTCCACTCTCAGCTGAAAGCACAGCCGGTCACCACGAGCTTCCAGGAAGGCTGGAGGACATGGAACGGGCAGGATGTTGTGGTTGTGGACACTCCACCACTCTGTCAGGAGTCCAGAGCTGAAGGGGACCTATCCCAGCTCGAGAAGGCAGTCAAGGACTGTAGGTCCTACTATAAAGAAGGGAGTACAGTTCTGGTTGTGGTGTTACAGCTGGGACGGATCACTACATGGGACAAAAAGGCAGTGGTGGACCTAGAGCGCATTTTTGGAGCAGAAGTTATGAAATACACGATCGTGCTGTTCACCAGGAAGGAAGACCTAGAGACTGGGAAACTTGATGATTATGTCAATAACACAGATAACAAGCATCTTAAGAACATAATTGAAAAATGTAAGAGGAGATATTGTGCTTTTAATAACAAAGAAACTGGCCAAGCCAAGGAAGACCAGGCAGAAGAGCTTTTGACAATGGCTAGTAACGTGATAAAGGGTGGGGGACAGCATAAACATCCCCGTACACGGGATGTAGGCAAAATAATGAAAAATATTCAGGAAAAACCCTCTAAATTACTAAGTACTTTAAAGGAAAGGTTCTAGGAAAATGAAAGGTCTGGGGTCTCTTTAAGTTGAAGATACCCTCAGGCTACAAGCATGGGGGAGGCATGGCAGGGGGATAGGAAGAGGAACCATGACTTTGAGAGCTTGAGAGATGAATGCATCTCAGCTTGTGATGCTTCAGCTCTTTGTAAGTAAATAAATAGACAAGTCATGTAGTAGGGGATAATAAAGGAGAAAGAAGAAATAAGGTAGGGAAATCTGCTAAAGGGCTTCAGATATTAGGCTGATATTAAGGATCAGAGTCAAGTCACAAGAATCACTTCACCTGTGTAGGTAGACAGGAGTCAGGACAGACACTGGGATTAAGGCCAAGGCGAGCCTGGGGTCAGAATTCAGATAGTCACATGAGAACCAGGGGATTCAGCTACATGGGAGTAAGACAATGTCCTGCCAACTCCTGGGCATGGCAGAATGGAGAAGTTGCTGTTGCTGGGCACTGCTTGCCAGGTTCTCCCAGCTCCCCATCTCCCCCAGGGGTGCTCTCAGGACCTTCTTTTCCTCATGTGGTTACTCCTTACTCCTTTCTTTGTTCCAAGCTGTAGTGGAAAGTGGGACCCAGTCTACCTTCCTTTGCTCTCCCTGAGGAAATGGACATGAATCTGTGAAGTATCAAAAGATTTTATTGCTAATAATTCATGGTGACACAGACTAGAACAAAAATTAGAAGCATGGTAAAATTGCTAATTAGATAATCTTGCAAAATTTTAAATTCTAAGTAAAATTCTAGATTTCCTCTAGAATTTTCAGAAAAAGTTACTGAAAACTCCTTTGCATTCCTTTCTCTCTTCGTCTCCCTTTCTCTTTCTCTCCACCCCCATCCCATTCCCTGAGGCTTGTGCATCCATGCTCAGTCATGTCCAGCTCTTTATGACCCCACGGACTGTGGCTCACTGTGGACAGGCTCCTCTGTCCATGGGATTTTCCAGGCAAGAATACTTGGATGGGTTTCCATTTCTTCCTGCAAGGGATCTTCCCAAACCAGAGAATGAAACCAAGTCTCCTGTGTGTCCTGCAATGGCAGATGGATTCTTTACCACTGAGCCAACTGGGAATCCCCTCCCCAAGGCTTAGGAACTCAAATAATAATGGCTTAAACACATTAAGGGTTTATTGTGTGTCTTATGTCAAGAAATCCAGGAGTAAGCAGTTTGGGGCCAGTGTAGCACTGACATTCCAGTGTCTTTCTGCCTTTCTGCCCCTAGTCATTGGCATGGGTGTCTCCATACTTAAGGTTGCTTCTTGGTTCCTACTCACGGCTAGGCAGATTATGTTGAGAGCTACCTAGTGCGGGTGATAAATGAGAACTATGAAATCTCCCAGTTAGGTGTAAGGTCAGATGTTTTCAATACTAACCACTTTATATATGTTTTGAGGACATGCTTTATGTCATCTGCTTTTTTAAAATTTCAAAACATCAGGTTATCTCAAGATTAACCCATTTATAAGAGCATGGACTGTCATCATGTATACTTTGGTACTCTGTATAGCCCTTAATAAATTCTGGAGGGTGTGTGTAAATATATTCAGTTGAGTAAAATAATAAAGATGAAATTTATTATGAATTCATGTCCTCCTCATAATTCCTATTTTTCTGACTTGGGGGAAGATCATGTTTCCATAGAGAGGAAATGAAGATGTTTAGATATCTTGACTCTGATGAAGTTTTTGCATCTTTGATGCATGAAGACCTTTAAACTGGGTGACAGTCACTTTACTAGCCTCTGCCAACTCAAGAATCTTGCACTCTGAGCATTTCACAACAGCAAGGACAAACAAAAGTAACTGGTATTAGAGGCAGGTACGTAGGAGGAATAAAGTCTAGAAGCCATTATGTGCCACAGCTTCCCTTTGGCTCAAATGTGGGAACAAATCCCAAGGTGCTACCCATGATTGAGCAGGTGACATTGGGGACCTGCATGAGGTGGGTAATGTGTGGGCTGAACACCGTGATGTACATTGCCAGAGGAGAGGAGAAAGAGGCAGGAAGAATATTTGAAGAAATAATGGCTGCAAGCTTCCAAAATTTGATGAAAAACATTAATCTACACTTTTAAGAAACTCAATGAACTTCATGTAGGATGATAAATTCAAAGAGACTTATATCCACTATAAATTACAAAAGACAAAGACAAAGAAAGAATCTTGAAGGCGGCAAGAAAGAAGTGACATTGCATTCAAGGAATCCTCAACAAGATTAACAGCTAATTTCTCATCAGAAACCATAGAAGCCAGTGGTCCATAGGATGGCACATTCAAAGCACTAAAAGAAAAGACTGTCAACCCCAAAGTATTTATCCAGCAAAACTGTTCTTCAAAAATTAAGATTTAAAATATCCCCAGATAGAAGTGGAACGAATTTATTGACTTCATAGCTACCCTACAAGATAAGATCCTGGGGAAAAAAAAAAAGCTGGAAGTATCATGTTCCTTGACTTCAGATTATACTACAAAGCTTTAGTAACCAAAACAGTATGGTACTGGCACAAAAAAAGATACATTAAAATGAACTCACAATGGATTAAGTATCTAAATGTAGGACTGGAAACCGTAAAAATTCTAGAAGAAAACATAGTTATAACACTCTTTGACATGTCTTGAAGTGAGTGAAGTGTTAGTTGTTCAGTCATGTCTGACTCTTTGTGACCCTGTGGACTGTAGCCCACCAGGCTCCTCTGTACATGGAATTCTCCAGGCAAGAATACTGGAGTGGGTAGCCATTCCTTCTCCAGGGGTTCTTCCTCACCTGAACCTGGGTTCTTGTGCATTGCAGGCAGATTCTTTACCATCTAAGCCACCATTTACCATCTAAGCCACTATTTACCATCTAAGCCACCAGAGAAGCCTAGCCCTAAATGTAGGGATGGAAACTATAAAAATTCTAGAAGAAAACATAGTCAGAACATTCTGACATGTCTTAGTAATATCTTTTTGGATCTGTCTCCTCAGGCAAGGGTAACAGATGCAAAAAAAAAAACAAATAGGACCTAATTAAGTTTAAAAGCTTTTGCACAGCTAAGAAACAATCAACAAAACAAAAAAGCAACATACAAAATGGGAAAAGATATTTGTAAATGATGTGCTTGATAAGGGGTTATTACCCAAAATATATAAAGAACTCATACAACTTAATATGAAAAAAAACACAACCAAACCAACTGATTAAAAAATGGGTTGAATTGTTATTGACAGGAATATGTGGAAATTAAACAGCACATTCCCCAACAACCAATGGGCCAAAGAAGAAATCACAAGGAAATTTAGAAAATATTTTGAGATGAATGAAGACATACCAAAACTTACGAGATGCAGTTAACACAAGGATGCTTAGAGGGAAATAGAAAGCTGTAAATGCCTTTATTAAAAAATTGATAATATAATCTTCCACCTTAAGAAATCAGAGGAAGAAGAGCCACTAAACATAAAGCAAGTGGAAGAAAGAAAACAATAAAGCTCAGAGTAGAAATAAATGAAACAGGCAATAGAAAAGCAATAAAGAAAATGAATGAAACTACAACTTGGTCCTTTGGAAAAAAAAAATCAGCAAAACTTTTGTGGCTAGTCTGACCAAGAAATAGAAGGCTAAGATTACTAAAATTAGAAGTGAAAGAGAATACAGTGTTATTGACCTTACAGAAATAAAAAGGATATAAAGAAAAACAGACAAATGTATGCTGACATATTAGATAACTTGGGTGAAATGGACAAATTCCTAGAAAGACACAAGCTACTGAATGTGACTCAAGTTGAAATAAAATCTGAACATATCTATAACCTTCATGTAAGAGATTAAATATCAATTAAAATAACTACCCCCAAAGGAAAGCCAGATGGTTTCACTGATGAATTCCACTAAACATTTAAAGGGAGAATTAACACCAATACTTTTTTCCAGTAGTCATGTATGGATGTGAGAGTTGGACTATAAAGAAAGCTGAGTGCCTAATAATTGATGCTTTTGAACTGTGGTGTTGGAGAAGACTCTTGAGTCCCTTGGACTGCAAGAAGATTCAACCAGTCAATCCAAAAGGAAATCAGTTCTGAATATTCAATGGAAGGACTGATGCTGAAGCTGAAACTCCAATACTTTGGCCACCTGATGCAAAGAACTGACTCCTTGGAAAAGACCCTGATGCTGGGAAAGATTGATGGTGGGAAGAGAAAGGGACGACAGAGGATGAGATGGTTGGATGGCATCACCAACTCGATGGACATGAGTTTGAGCAAGCTCTGGGAGCTGGTGATGGACAGGGAGGCCTAATGTGCTACAGTCCATGGGGTCACAAAGAGTCAGACATGAGTGAGTGACTGAACTGAACTGACTGAACACTAGAACTTCTCAAACAAAAAGTCAGAGAGGAGAAAGTACTTCACAACTGTTGTATGAGCTCAGTATTATCCAGACAAAGATATTACAAGAAAAGGAAACTACAGACTTATGAATATAGACATAAAACCCTCAACAAAATACTAATAGAGTACAGCAACTTATAAGAGCAAGTATATTCCTGGATTTACCCCAGGAAAGCCAGATTGATTCAATATATGAATGTCAGTCAGTGTGTTCCACCATATCAGTAGAATGAAGGGCAAAAATCACACGATCATCTCAATAGATACAGAAATAAGTCTGACAAAATCCAAGACCCATTTAATGATAAAAACACTATAAACTAGGAAGAAATAGAGTCATGATATCCTTTCACTTATTATCCTTGTATGTTTCTCAACTGTTTTACAAATTCTAGACTCCTTGGTATTTTAAGCAAAGCTCTTCATGGTGGGGTATGCATTCAGATCTCCACTATTCTTACTCCTGCAGTCATACCCGAGACTCCTGCCCTTCTGCCTGCATTGCTTCTTACAGCAGCTCTCACACTTCTCCCAGCCCCCCCACCCCCAACTTTCCCAGACATACACACACATGCTGTGGATGACTACGACCCCAGTTCATCATGGAATATTCATCTTAAATCTCACTTTTTTTTTTTTTTTTTTGGTCCTTGCCATGTGTCACATGAGATCTTAGTTCCTCAACCAGGGATTGAACCCGTGCTCCCTGCAATGGAAGCATAGAGTCTTAACTCCTGGACCACCAGGGAAGTCCCTTAAATCTCGTATTCTAAAGGGAAGTTTTCTGACTCACCCAAGACTGACTGAAGTGCCCCTATTTGATTCTATCATGTTTATTGCACACCCAGATCAGGCTTGCTATGAATATTTCTTGTCTGTATCCCCAAGTATATTGTAAAATCCTTGGTGACAGAAGACTCCGTTTTGAATTATATGCTGATATTTAATATGTCCAAGACCCTCAATTTATGATTCGTCACTCAGATGTCACTTGAGATCCCCTACTCTTTGATGAATTGGTGAAATTTGGTCCACGCTGTAATTACCACAAATGTAAGAGTTCAAAGTCCTTCCCACAATTTATGAGTTCTTTTTACTTCTTCCTCAGCTTTTTCTGTTTCCTCATTCCCATGAAATTATGCATTGTTTCTATTTCAGCCTATGACTCTAACTCAGAGTTTTCACTGTTTTATAAAAAAAACCAGCATTCACACACATTTATTCATATTCAGCCTTTTCTTTCTTCTTTCAGTTTTAGACAATTTACCAGAGACTCTGCAGTGTACAAGAGTCGGCACACAGGATTCCTCTCCCTTTTTGGTCACTCACTTTTCTTTGCTCTCCTCTCTTTAAAAAAAAAAAAAAGGCAAATAAAGGGACTTCCTTGGTGGTCCAGTGGTTAGGAAGCCTCCTTCCAATGCAGGGGATGTGGTTTCAATCCTTGATCAGGTAACAAAGATCCCATGTTTCGTGAGGCAATTAAACCCATGAGCCACAGCAAAGATCCTGCGTACCAAAGATAAGACTCGACACAGCTAAATAAGCAAATATTTACAAAATCTTCTTAAGATGTTTTAACTCATATATGAGATCCTGTCCCTGAGTAGATAGCAATATCTCTCTTTTAGTTCAACAAGCTTTGGTTGAAAAAACAACACATCTTACTCCTCATCCTCCCCACACTGAAAAAAAAATCAATTGAACAAATATTAAAACCTTTCCTATGTATTCAGAATATTAAATAAATAACAGGTGAACAACAAATGTGGGCCAAAGAATATTCAGAACACTCCATCAGGTTTAACAAGAAGAAATATTTGTACTGATTTCTGGTATGCAACTTGTTTTCTATGAATATTTAAAAGACTCGATTCTAAATATTTTAGCTCCTGGAGAAGATCTGTCTCTTTTTAAATTTTGTCCATTTTTTACCCCTCCAGCCATTTGCTGCCTGTTAATTCAGGTTGTTTGAGTACTGAAAGCACCGAAAGTGTCTTCTCTAGGTTCCTGATTTTCCCCCCTATCTCAGGGACTCCTGCTGTTGACTGAGTGAAGATACTTGATGATGCACTTCCTGTTTTGCAGACTTTGGCCTCCTTTGCCCTTTATTTTGTAGGGGCTGTTTATGATAACGGCTTACTATTTCTCCCTTGTGGTTTCATATTCTGGGATGGTTTTTCATACAGCTTGAGAACAGTACTTGTTTGTTTCTTACTGCTGGATTTCTAAGTCTTTCCAATCTTGGTTCCTCACTGGGTATTTCACTTAGAACTGCTTTGTAAATTACTGATTTCACAGGAAATACTATTCCCCAAAATTTCTACTAACACTGTGGCCATATTTCTGTATTTGATGACAGGTTGTGCCTGTGAAGAACAAAACTGGTAGAATCCAACTGTGTAGTCATCGACACGTAACCTGGCAGCACACGGAGCTGTTTACACGGTGCTCCTCTGCATTTGGGTACCAAGGAAAGTCTGTATAAGTAGAGGCCAAGGTTTGGAAATATCTGTTTTTAACACCCCTTGCCTCCCTTTGTCTCCTTGATTTCCAAACCCAAACAGTACTAATACGGCTGTATGAAAGTTTCAATAGACTGCATTTCAAGAACCAGGTCCAAAGTGAAATTTACAACCACATAACAAGGGGAAACAAGCAAATTTTTGCTTTGACAAGAGTTTGGCTAGAAGGCCAAGCTCATCATCATGGTGTCTTTTGTTGTTGTTGTTGTTGTTGTTGTTGCAGAGTTTATTTTTTAAGTTAGAGAACCTTGGGTATACTGACAAGCTCATGGAGTTTTAACAGCCAGGACCCACTTCAAAGGTGTAATCTGATAGGAAGGAAGAAGTAGGCAGAGAGCTCTTTGCTTGCCTCTGGAGTTGATGACAAGTGGCCCCACCAGTGTTGCTCAAAATATTCTGGAACCTGTGCTTCCAGTTTGACCAAGACAGTCCATTTGTGAGATTTGCTCATGGTTGTGTTGGCAAGTATTGGTCTGAGCAATGAACTGATGGGAAAGTAGACACAAAGGCTGAAAAGGGAGAAAGAACAAGGGTTGGGACCTCAACAAACCCAGGCACCCCTCACTGCACCAAGACAGTCAGACAGTAAAGCCGTTGGCATTTCTTTTCTTTTCTTTTTATTTATTTATTTATTTATTTATTTTACTTTACAATATTGTATTGGTTTTGCCATACATCAACATGAATCCACCATGGGTGTACACATGTTCCCCATCCTGAAGCCCCCTCCCACCTCCCTCCCCATACCATCCCTCTGGGTCATCCCAGTGCATGAGCCCCAAGCATCCTGTATCCTGCATTGAACCTGGACTAGCGATTTGTTTCTTATATGATGTTATACATGTTTCAGTGCCATTCTCCCAATTCATCCCACCCTCTCCCTCTCCCACAGGGTCCAAAAGACTGTTCTATACATCTGTGCCTCTTTTGCTATCTTGCATAGAGGGTTATCATTACCATCTTTCTAAATTCCATATATATGTGTTAGTATACTGTATTGGTGTTTTTGTTTCTGGCTTACTTCACTCTGTATAATAGGCTCCAGTTTCATCCACCTCATTAGAACTGATTCAAATGTATTCTTTCTAATACCTGAGTAATACTCCATTTTGTATACGTACCACAGCTTTCTTATCCATTCATCTGCTGATGGACATCTAGGTTGCTTCCATGTCTTGGCTATTATAAACAGTGCTGTGGTGAACACTGGGGTACACGTGTCTCTTTCAATTCTGGTTTCTTTGGTGTGTATGCCCAGCATTGGGATTGCTGGGTCATAAGGCAGTTCTATTTCCGGTTTTTTAAGGAATCTCCACACTGTTCTCCATAAGACTGTACTAGTTTGCATTCCCACCAACAGTGTAAGAGGGTTCCCTTTTCTCCACACCTTCTTCAGCATTTATTGCTGGTAGACTTTTGGATAGCAGTCATTCTGACTGGTGTGAAATGGTACTTCATTGTGGTTTTGATTTGCATTTCTCTGATAATGAGTGATGTTGAGCATCTTTTCATGTGTTTGTTAGCCATCTGTATATCTTCTTTGGAGAAATGGCTGTTTAGTTCTTTGGCCCATTTTTTAATTGGGTCGTGTATTTTTCTGGAATTGAGCTGCATAAGTTGCTTGTATATTTTTGAGATTAGTTGTTTGTCAGTTGCTTCATTTGCTATTTTTTCTCCCATTCGGAAGGCTGTCTTTTCACCTTGCTTAGAGTTTCCTTTGTTGTGCAGAAGCTTTTAATTTTAATTAGGTCTTATTTGTTTGTTTTTGCTTTTATTTCCAATATTCTAAGAGGTGGGTCATAGAGGATCCTGCTGTGATGTATGTCGGAGAGTGTTTTGCCTATGTTCTCCTCTAGGAGTTTTATAGTTTCTGGTCTTACATTTAGATCTTTAATCCATTTTGAGTTTATTTTAGTATATGGTGTTAGAAAGTGTTCCAGTTTCATTCTTTTACAAGTGGTTGACCAGTTTTCCCAGCACCAAATGTTAAAGAGATTCTATTTTCTCCATTGTATGTTCTTTCTTTGTTTGTCAAAGATAAGGTGTCCATAGGTTTGTGGATTTATCTCTGGGCTTTCTATATTGTTCCATTGATCTATATTTCTGTCTTTGTGCCAGTACCGTACTGTCTTGCTGACTGTGGCTTTGTAGTAGAGCCTGAAGTCAGGCAGGTTGATTCCTCCAGTTCCATTCTTCTTTCTCAAGATTGCTTTGGCTATTCGAGGTTTTTTGTATTTCCACACAAATTGTGAAATTATTTGTTCTAGTTCTGTGAAAAATACCGTTCGTAGCTTGATAGAGATCACATTGAATCTATAGATTGCTTTGGGTAGTATACTCATTTTCACTATACTGATTCTTCCTATCCATGAACATGGTATATTTCTCCATCTATTAGTGTCCTCTTTGATTTCTTTCACCAGTGTTTTATAGTTTATATATATAGTTATATAAACTAGTTATAAATATAACTAGTTATAATTATATAAACTAGTTATAACTATATATATATTACATTATATAATATATATCGGTCTTTAGTTTCTTTTGGTAGATATATTCCTAAGTATTTTATTCTTTTCATTGCAATGGTGAATGGAATTGTTTCCTTAATTTCTCTTTTTCTCATTATTAGTGTATAGGAATGCAAGGGATTTCTGTGTGTTGATTTTATATCCTGCAACTTTACTATATTCATTGATTAGCTCTAGTAGTTTTCTGGTGGAGTCTTTAGGGTTTTCTATGTAGAGGATCATGTCATCTGCAAACAGTGAGAGTTTTACTTCTTCTTTTCCAATTTGGATTCCTTTTATTTCTTTTTCTGCTCTGATTGCTGTGGCCAAAACTTCCAAAACTATGTTGATTAGTAGTGGTGAAAGTGGGCACCCTTGTCTTGTTCCTGACTTTAGGGGAAATGCTCTCAATTTTTCACCATTGAGGATAATGTTTGCTGTAGGTTTGTCATATATAGCTTTTATTATGTTGAGGTATGTTCCTTCTATTCTTGCTTTCTGTAGGGTTTTTATCATAAATGGGTATTGGATTTTGTCAAAGGCTTTCTCTGCATCTATTGAGATGATCATATGGCTTTTATTTTTCAATTTGTTAATGTGGTGTATTACATTGATTGGTTTGCAGATATTGAAGAATCTTTGCATTCCTGGGGTAAAGCCCACTTGGTCATGGTGTATGATCTTTTTAATGTGTTGTTGAATTCTGATTGCTAGAATTTTGTTAAGGAATTTTGCAGCTATGTTCATCAGTGATATTGGCCTGTAGTTTTGTTTGGGCAGCCTGTATATTGAAGCTCAGGGCTGTGTTCCTGTGTTGCTGGAGAATTTGCATGGTATGTCTTGCTCTGGAATTTGTTGGCTCTTTGGTGGTGCTTGGTTTCATTGTAGGTATGGAGGCGTTTGGTTAGCTCCTGTTGATTAATGTTCCCTGGAGTCAGGAGTTCTCTGGTGTTCTCAGGATTTGGACTTAAGCCTCCTGCTTCTGGTTTTCAGTCTTATTTTTACGGTAGCCTCAAGACTTCTCCATCTATACAGCACCACTGATAAAACATCTAGGTTAAAGATTAAATGTTTCTCCACAGTGAGGGACACCCAGAAAGGTTCACAGAGTTACACGGAGAAGAGAAGAGGGGAGGGAGTTAGAGGTGACCTGAATGAGATGAGGTGGAATCAAAAGAGGAAAGAGCAAGCTAGCCAGAAATCACTTCCTTATGTGTGCTCCACAGTCAGGACCACTCAGAGATGTTCACAGAGTTATACAGAGAAGAGAAGAGGGAGGGAGAAGACAGAGGTGGCCAGGAGGATAAAGGGGGGAATCAAAAGAAGAGAGAGAGATCCAGCCAGTAATCAGTTCCCTAAGTGTTCTCCACCATCTGGAACACACAAAGAGATTCACCGAGTTGGGTAGAGAAGAGAAGGGGGAGGGAGGAGATAGAGGTGACCTGGTGGAGAAAAAGGAGAGTCCAAAGGGGGAGAGAGCAGTCAAGCCAGTAATTTCACTCCCAAGTAAAAATGGGTACTGAAGATTGGATTCTTAAAGGTACAAAATTAATAACAAACACCAAAAAGCAAAGATCAAAAATCTAGAGTAGAGGTTGGATTTTCAAAAATACAATATTAAAGAAAAGAAAGGGGGAAAAGTCACTAAAATTATAAAAATATATATATGAAGTTTGCTTTAAAAAATAGGATCTCTTTTTTTTTGCAAATTAATAGTAGGTTATAAAAATGAAAATTAAAGGAGTAATAGAGGACTTAAAATTTTTTTAAATTTAAAAAAGAATGCTAGTAAAAATAGTAAAAATATATCTAGGACTTTCTCTGGTGTTGTTATGGGCAGTGTGGGGTCAGTTCATTTTTGGATAGTTCCTAGATCTGGCTTATGTTTCTCAAGATCTTTAGGCCCCTTCCTATGTAGTCGGTACTAACTTCAGGATTTTAATCTATTGCACCTGTCACTTTCAAGGCAGTTCTCTCTTTTTTAGCTTCTTCTGTTTGCTGGTCTCTGCAGTGTCTGATTCCTGCCCTGGCACAAGACGAGTGGTGGTGGACACTTTTTTTAGGTTCACTTGTTCAGTCATGCTGTGGGGAGGGAGGGATGCTGCAAACAAATAATACTGGTGTGTGCTCTCAGTGTCTCAGCCACACTAGGCCTGCCTCCGCTCACAGCGCATGTGTCCTCCCTGCCCACACTGCTCAGGCTCTACGTTGCTCCACTGGGAACCTTTCCAGGCCAGCCCTGGGCTGCATGCCCCTCCCAGGTCTAAGCCACTCAGGTTCAGGCACTCAGGTAGTCCTCAGAGGTGCAGACTCGGTTGGGCCTGTGTTTTGTGCCCTTCCCAGGTCCGAGCAGCTCAGGTGAAGTGTTTGGTGAGCGTGGTCGCTGTGACCTATTGTCTCCCCTGTCCCTGCTGCTCCGTTTTCTGGGTGTACAACCGGTGCACCTTCTCAGGCAGGTATTGACTGTCCAGAACTGCTGGGAGCCAGCGTGAGGAATTCCACCCATGACAAGGTCATGCGGCAAGGGCTCTGATGGCAAGGCTAATCAGACCTCAGGTTTTCCCCTGGAATTTCCTGAGCATCCACCCCCCAAAAAATAAGAATCTGCCTGCTTTTCCACTCTTCTGATATTCTCTGGAAAAAAGTCAATTCAGGGCTTTAGTCTTTTACATTTGAAAGGGATGTTTCAGTTAAACCCCCTCTGATAGCTCTCTAGCTTGCCTAACAGGTTCCCCCAGACCTCTTATAGCTTGTGAATTGCTTGCAGCCCCCCAACCGTGAGAGGCACAAAGCTTAAAGCATCTTAAAGATATAGAGCCTTTTCTAAAGAGTTAAAAATCATATTGGTGACGGGTTTTTACTGTTGACTCAATGATTGCTGCCAGGCCTCCATATTCTTTATCTTTTAGGCACCTGGGAGGATGTTAATCAAAGTAAACGGGATACGGAAAAAGATATATAATAGTTTTGATGTTAGCAACACTAGACTTTTGAGTTAATTACTTCTTTTGTTATATATCACTACACTCCTCTTGTGTCTTTGCTATGTAAGAATGTAACTTTATTTAGTGCTTTCTGAGAGTGGCACCAGACCTTGGGAAGATCAACACAAATAAGTCTTCTGGTTGACAAACCCTTATCAGAAAAAAAGGCTGTAAAATGTTAATTGGCCCTTTTTGGCCAGAAGATGATGTAAATTACCTAAGACTTGTGTATACAACTAGGTATGCAGAGAGAAAAGCCTGGTTTTGATAAGAGTCTGGGCTGCTAACTCTGCATAATTTTGTATTACCCATTGATCTCTATGTACAATCTAAAAGGTATATAAGGCCTTCTAAACAATGGGAGCCAGAGCAAGTCGCTGGACTGGTTTCCCCCGTGTCTCTCTCTCTTTCCTCTCCTCTTCACTCTAATTTCAGGCTGAATTTCCACCTGGGGTGTGGAGGCTCGCCAAGTCTACTTACTTGCCCTGGCTGTTAAGACCCGCGCGAAAGGGAGCCTAAGGCAAGGCACCCTTAGATATTCAAGCGAGCACCGGTGGCCCAACATAGATGGTGCAAATTCCTTGTCTGGAATTTTATTGGTCTTCCGCATAATCCAAGCTATTCAGCCCTCTTCCTCCACTTACTTTTCCTACTACACTATTGTTTCTTAATCTAATCTTATATCAATCAATAAATAAGTTTTTCTCATGCCAACGCCATCCACCCTTTGAATTCCCTGGATCCCCGGGAATTCGGGGTCCACCGGCTGGACCCTGGCACAGAACCCCAAGAAGTCTTAGTTAGCAAAGAAGCTTGCTTGGAGTTTGGTAAATGCCTCTCTGGGGCTGTGATTGCCCCTCCTGGTTCTGGCTGCCTATCACCAGGGAGGGGGATGATCTGAAGCCGGTTAGCTCTGCTCAGTCCTTTGTTCTGTGAGTGGGCTTAGCAGTGTCTTAGGTTAGGGCTTTTCGCGTGGTAGCTCTCCCACAGTCTGCTTTTCTAGCCCAAGTTAGTTCCCTCAGATTTCCCTTGGGGCATTCAGGTCCCATCCTTACTCTGAGCAATGCAGCCCCCGCTTGCTAGAGGCGGGTGCAGGCATCTGTGCTGCTTCTCTGCTATTGGGCATGTGCTCTGTAGGTTTTAATTATTTATTTATTTTTCCTCCCAGTTATGTTGCTGTCTGTGGTTCCAAGGCTTGCCACAGACTTGGCAGTGAGAGTGTTTCCTGGTGTTTGGAAACTTCTCTCTTTTTAAGACTCCCTTCCCAGGATGGAGCTCCATCCCTACCTCTTTTCTCTCTCTTTTTGTCTTTTATATTTTTTTCCTGCCTCCTTTTGAAGACAATGGGCTGCTTTTCTGGGTGCCTGATGTCCTCTGCTGGCATTCAGAAGTTGTTTTGTGGAATTTACTCAGGATTTAAATGTTCTTTTGATGAATTTCTGGGGGAGAAAGTGGTCTCCCCGTCCTGTTCCTCTGCCATCTTAGGACCTCTAATGGTGTCATTTTGGTAGTTTCCCCAAGGCTCTTTCCTCATTTGTTCCAATGTAGAAGGATGTTTCTTGTCCACAGTTGGAAACTATTGTTTTGCTGACATCTGTACCAGCTATTATCAGCACAGTAGTAGCTTTACATTCTATATGTCTGAATTTTTATTGTCTATAGACAGATTTGTGGCTAAAGTTTCATGATACCTATCACAGTAAGGTACAGATTTACTCTAATAAAATAAGGTGTGCCCTTATTTTTAGGAACATACACATCTAACTGTATGGTTGAGGTCCTGGGAATAATACAAAAGCATTGATCTTTTTTGCCATTAAAATTTATGTGTAAAATATAATCTAATATGGCTTCCCAGATAGTTTTAGTGGTAAAGAATCCTCCTGCCAATGCAGGAGACCCAAGAGTCGCAGGTTCGATCCCTGGGTTGGGAAGATCCCCTGGAGAAGGAAATGGCAACCCAGTCCAGTTTTCTTGCCTGGAAAATTCCATGGACAGGAGCCTGGTGGACTACAGTCCATGGGGCCACAAAGAGTCAGACATAACTGAGCAACTGAAAAGTTAAAGTGAAGTCGTTCAGTCGGGTCTGACTCTTTGTGACCTTATAGACTGTAGCCTGCCAGGCTCCTCTGTCCATGGGATTTTCCAGGCAAGAATACTGGAATGGGTTGCCATGTCCTTCTCCAGGCGATCTTCCCACCCCAGGGATCAAAATTGGGTCTCCCACATTTTGGGCAGATTCTTTACCGTCTGAGCCACCAGGGAATCCCTTTCTGTTAAGGGAGGTTTGGAAAATGCCATTTTGACCTTTGATTCCTGCTGCATTTCTTCACCCCAGCATTAGGGAGCTCTGTTCTTTGGATGAAAACTTGCAAATTGATGCTTTTTTTTTTAATTGAAACTTTGCAAATTGACTCTGTTCTTTTTTCCCCCTCTCATCCAAAATGTACTTATTTAAATTATTCATCACAAGGGCTCAACCAGAGACTAAAACTAAAAAATGGAAACAAAACAAAGATGACACAATTACTGACTCAGGTCCTTGGACATTTTAGAAACTGGTAAGAAGTCAGATGAGAAATTCAGGCACAGATTTACTGGGACCTATGCTATAGCAGGGGGCAGTGATAAGAGAAAACAGGTGCCCTGGCTCACTCTCTGAGGAGGACAGGCTGGTTCCTAAAAGGAGTGAGGGTGGGGGTAGATCAGTGGGTTGACTGTAGGGGCAGCTTAGGTGGTCTGCCCACCTTCTTGGTGGTGCTGGGCACAGTGATCACGAGCAGTATTTTACTTAGAAATGTATCTTTTTGTTCATAATTGCCCAACTTTGACTGTACATGTGTGCAGTTATTTTTATTTTATTTATTTATTTGGCTGCATCAGGTCTTAGTTGCATAATATAATGTTATATGTTAGTTGCTCAGTTGTGTCCAATTCTTTGCAACCCCATGGACTGTAATCTGACAGGCTCCTCTGTCCATGGAATTCTCCAGGCAAGAATTTTCAATGGAATGGGTCACCATTTCCCTCTCCAGGAGATCTTCATGACTCAGGGATTGAACCCAGGTCTCCTGCATTGTAGGCGGATTCTTTACTGTCCGAGCCACCAGGGAACCCCTAAGCATGTGGGCTTCTAATTGTGGTGGGTGGACTTAGTTGCCCTGAGGCATGTGGGATCTTAGTTCCCCAACCAGCAATCGAACCCACGTCTCCTGAATTTAAAGGTAGATTCTTAACCAGTGGACCACCAGGGAAGTCTCTGTCCTTTCATTCATTTTTTGTTTTCCAAAACAAGTGTTTTATTTGCTCACAATCCTGTGCGTCAGAAATTTGAACAGGGCTTGACTGGATAGCTCTTCTGCTTCATGTTGGCATCAGCTGAAGTCTCTCATGAGGTTAAAGTAAGATGGTGACTGAGATTGGAGTATCCCAGATGGCTTCTGTCCTTCCATTCTTGAAGGATGTTTTCTCTGGTTATAGAATTCTGGATTGACAGTTTATTCTTTCAACACTTGGAAAATATTGTGTCACTTCCTTCTGGCCTCCATGATTTCTGATGAACAGTTTGGAGATTTCTGAACCACCATAGAGGCAGAACATGACATGTCTCTCAAGCATCTGCCATTTCTGTCTCCCTGTCTAAAGAACAGCATGATCCAGGCACTACTCTCCATCCCACTGTGTTAGTAGGGTTGGGGGTAAAAGTCTCTTGTTTCTGAGTTTGGCCTTGCACATTAGCTACTTCATAATCTGTTTACTTGAATGTCACTCAGCTCAGTAGTGAGTCTCAGCTTGATTTGGTTTTGGTCAGCAGCTGACCCCCAGGATCCATGTCCTTTCTAGGTGATTGCTGCCACCAGCATGCCATTCTCAGAGGAGACTAATGTGGAGACAGCCTGCATTCCCCTTTAGTGCTCTGCTGACCCACACCTATGTTAGACCTGCCATTTCATCTCCCTGAATGGCAACAAGATGTAATTGTTGTGTGTTGACCAGGGATAGCTAGAGAAAATCACCACAGTGGGACATGTTCATTTCCCAGGGCTGTCATAACAAAGTAGCACAAATAAAGTGGCTTATAATAACAGGTAAATCATTTTTATAATAATTTATTCTCTCACAAGTCTGGGGGCCAGAAGTCCAAAATAAAGGTGTTGGCAGGGCCATGCTCCTCCTGAAGGCTGTCAGGGAGGATCCTTCTGAAAGGATAACAGGCAGGAAGGCTAGGGGTCCTTCCAAAGGGAGGGAATAGACTGCAAGTGTCAGACGTTTTTCCCCTCTCTCTTAAGAGACAGGAGGAAACAAACCACAAGTGTCAGATTTTTTTTCCTTCTCTATTAATTAAAAGGAGTTTTAATTTTAACAAAATTAAAAGGAGTTTTCTTTTAAAATTCTGTGTTGCCTTGTCCACCTGGTTCCCCCTGAACTTTTCTCAAACCCTGAGATAACCAATGCATTTTTCTTGTGGAAATGTTTTTTTTAAGCTGTGTTAATGAACTATGTATTTACCTTAGAATCTGCCTTTCTTCAAGATTTTTGTCAATTGTTTCCTATCTCAAAATGCATGTTATGGGTAAGGGACCTGGTGCAACTCTTTCAGTTTTGAGGCATTTCCTTTCTCTAATTAACATCTTGCTGATAGGTATATATTCAAAAGCAGAGACATTACTTTGCCAACTAAGGTCCGTCTAGTCAAGGCTATGGTTTTTCCAGTAGTCATGTATGAATGTGAGAGTTGGACTGTGAAGAAGGCTGAGTGCTGAAGAATGGATGCTTTTGAACTGTGGTGTTGCAGAAGACTCTTGAGAGTCCCTTGGACTGCAAGGAGATCCAACCAGTCCATTCTGAAGGAGATCAGCCCTGGGATTTCTTTGGAAGGAATGATGCTAAAGCTGAAACTCCAGTACTTTGACCACCTCATGCGAAGAGTTGACTCATTGGAAAAGGCTCTGATGCTGGGAGGGATTGGGGGCAGGAGGAGAAGGGGACGACAGAGGATGAGATGGCTGGATGGCATCACTGACTCGTTGGACGTGAATCTGAGTGAACTCCAGGAGTTGGTGATGGACAGGGAGGCCTGGCGTGCTGTGATTCATGGGGTCGCAAAGAGTTAGACATGACTGAGTGACTGAACTGAACTGAATAGGTATATAACTCCTTACTATAAACTAGCAAGGGGGCACTCTTTCTTCCCCCTTCTGATGTCTATGTCAGAAGCTCTCTCTATCTCTTTTATACTTTAATAAAATTTTATCACACAAAAGCTCTGACCAAGTGACCAAGCCTCGTCACTGGCCCTGGATCGTATTCTTCTCCTCCAGAGGTCAAGAATCCTGGTGTCATTCACGGCTCATAGTGACAACCTTCCTTGCCTCTTCTAGCTTCTACTGGCCCCAGGCAGCCTTACTTCAACCTCTGCTTCTGCCTTCATATGACTGTCTTCCCAATGCATGTGTCTGTGTCCAATATCTCCCTTCTAATAAGGATACCAATTGTATGGATTAAGGCTCATCTCAGTGGCTTTACCTTAACGATCAAATCTACAGAGACCTTATTTCCAAGCAAGGTCACATTTTTAGTGTTAGGGCTTCAGTATCTTTTGAGGGGAACACAATTCAAACCATAAGAGAGAAGAAAGGCTTAAAAAGTGAAGCTGAATACAAATGTTAATAGAGCACAAGAAACTAAGGCTAAAACCTTCCCAAAGACACACTCATGAGCTCACTGTCATTTCTGGACATTCATGTAAATATAATCATATCTTTATGTATCTTTTCCCTGGTTTCTTTCACTTAGTATAATGTTGTCAAGGTTCATTCACATTGTAGCATGTAACCATACCCCATTCCTTTTTGTGGTTAAATAATATTCCATTGTATGAATATATCCATTCATCTGTTGTGTGCATTTGGGTTGTTTCCACTTTTTTGGACTATTATGAATAATGCTGCTTAACCATTTATGTAGAATTTTTGGTACGAATATGTCTTGGCAGTCCTCTTGGATGGACACTGAAGAAGTGGAATTACTACATCATGTTTTAATGATAATGGTAATCTATGTTTTAAGTGTTTGAGGAAACACCAAAGTGCTTTCCACAAGCAGCTGTGCCATGTTATATCCTCCCCAGCAGGGTATAAAGATTAAATTTATCCACATACTTATCAGTATTTATTATTTTTTTCTTTTTAAAAGATTATAACCGTCCCACTGCGTACAAAGTGGTATCTTATTTGGTGCAGATTTGCATTTCCCAGTACCAGACCACCTGATCTGCCTCTTGAGAAACCTATATGCAGGTCAGGAAGCAACAGTTAGAACTGGACATGGAACAACAGACTGGTTCCAAATAGGAAAAGGAGCACGTCAAGGTTGTATATTGTCACCCTGCTTATTTAACTTCTATGCAGAGTACATTATGAGAAACGCTGGACTGGAAGAAACACAAGGTGGAATCAAGATTGCCGGGAGAAATATCAATAACCTCAGATATGCAGATGACACCACCTTTATGGCAGAAAGTGAAGAGGAACTAAAAAGCCTCTTGATGAAAGAGGCTACCACGCTCCTCCATGGGATTTTCCAGGCAAGAGTACTGGAGTGGGTTGCCTTCTCCAGGGAGCTTCCCGATGCAGGGATCGAACCCCGGTCTCCTGCATTGTAGGCAGATGCTTTATATTGTAGGCAAAAGTGAAGCACCCACCAAATTATGAGGCAACCTTTCTGTCTTTTTAAAAACAAAACACTTTTTTCACTGGCCCCACCCAATCTGCTTCCTGGCTCCGAGGTCTCAGAGGTGCAGCAGTTAGAGCAAACGTCGGGGCTCAAACAGCTTCTCTGGAGGAAATGAGACAGCTCATCAAGCCCTTAAATCAGGTGACCCTGGCTGAGAACAGATCCCAGGGAGACAGAGCTGCAGGGACAGTAAGGTAGTGGAGTCTGGGAGGGTGTGGATTCTGGCCTGAGAAGGGACCAGGTGCTGTGCAAACAAGTCAGGAGGATGCTGCTAGAGTGGGGGAGGTGGTGGTAGAGAGGGGAGTAAGGATGTCTGTTAACACATTGTCCATGCATCTCATTTTAACAAGACAACATTTTGCTGAATACTGCACCTTCCATCCAGTTGTTGTTGGGATAGACATTAAGTACACTTGATAACCCAGACGTTTCTTTTAATAGGAAATGTGTCCCCAAGGTCTTAAGAGTTGGAAGGCAATTTAGAGATCACTCAGTTTAAATCTTTTTTTTTTAAATTTAATTGTTATTTTATATTGCAGTACAGCTGTTGTTTAGTCACTAAGCTGTGTCTAACTCTTTACGACCCCATGGACTCTAGCTCCCAGGCTTCTCTGTTCATGGGATTTCCCAGGCAACAATACTGGAGTGTGTTGCTGTTTTCTCAGGGAATCTTCCTGACCCAGGGACCAAACCTGGGTCTCCAGCATTGCAGGCAGATTCTTTACTGTTGAGCCACCAGGGAAGCTCATATTTCAGTATCTGTAAATCAACTAATTTTTTGGCAGAAAATGGGCATTTGAAGACTGCAGTCTGGCACTAAGTGTACTCATTTCTACTGGGCTTATCATTGTTTTGATGTCTTTCCAATGGACTTCAAAACTATACAAACACACACGCACATACACACAATGAAGAATAGGATTCTTGAAATTTTTTTGCAGATATTTTGGGGCAAGAGTTGGGGGGACTTAAAGTATATCCCACTGGAGATGGACAGAGAAATGACTGCATTATCAAGTCTCTTGGAAAAATTTTTTGTGTGGTTCATTTATCGCACAAAATACAATTAGTGTTGTTTGTTTCATTTGCTTTTGATTTTTACTAGGATTTTAAATATACTTTTTGCTGTATGATTATTTAAACTATTTATATGGTTTTAAGATCAAATCAATGAAATATATGTATATCCAAACAAGTCTGACTCCCTGTCCTCTCCCTCCTCTTTTTCCCATACCCATATAAGTAACTTTTTTGTTTGTTTAGCTTTCAGATTATTCGGCCATTGTTTTTACAGATGAATGAAAAATATATGTATTACATTTTATATATGTAGATCACATTCTTCCTTGTTAGAGAAATGCTAGTAAACTATACATTATTTTCTTCTTTGCTTTTTCTGCTTAATGCTATATCCTGGAGATGTCTCCATACTAAGATATAAAGATATTTCTCATTTTTTCTACAGTTGACCAGTGCTTCACTGTGTGAATATACCTTAGTTAATTCAACTCGGTCCCTACCCTAATGATGGGCATTTGATAGGTTTTTGGTATTCTGAGATTCAAATAGTGGCCCAGTTAACAGACTTCTGTGGGCTTCCCAGGTGGCTCAATGGTAGAGAATCTGCCTGCCAATGCAGGAGATGCAGGAGATGTGGGTTCAATCCCTGGGTCATGAAGACCCCTTGGAAATGGCAACCCACTCCAGTATTCTTGCTGGGAAAATCCCACGGAGAGAGGAGCCTGGGAGGCTACAATCCATAGGGTCACAAAGAGTTGAACATGACTGAGCGCGTGCACGCACGCACACACACACACACACATACCCACACACACATACACACACACACACACAGCTTTCTGCATAATTTTCTTCCATATTCTTGTTGAGTACCTTTGGAATAAATCCTGAAATTGAGATTGATAATTAAAGGGTAAATGCATATGTAAATATGCATGTGGGTAAATGCCCACATGTGGCAAGGAAGATCCCGCATGCGGGATCTTTCACTGTGACACACGGACTCTGCAGTTGTGGAGGGATTAGTTGCTCCATGGCATGTAGTATCTTAGTTCCCTGACCAGGGATTGAACCCACATCCCCTGTATTGCAAGGTGGATTCTTAACCATTGGGCCACCAGGGAGTCCCTCCCCTATACCTTTTATCAACAGATTATGCCAACTAATTTCTGGGATTTTTCAAACCTGTAGGTGAGAAATAGTATTCTAGTGTGATATTAAATAATTAATTTTAGTTTTTCTATGTTTTGATATGTTTTCTCTATTATGAGTGGATGTTGGTATCTTTTTATATATTCAAGGGATATTTACATTTTAATTTGAACTGTTTATTCTTATCTCTTACTCCATTTTCTATCAAGTCGTTGGTCCTTTGTTTCTCTACTTTTAGATATTGTTTGTTTGCTAAAATATTTTTATTGAAGTATAGTTGATTTCCTATAATTATAGCCAAGCAATTCAGTTTTATACATATGTGTTTTTTTGTGTGTGTGCATGCTCAGTCACTTCAATCATAGCCAACTCTCTGCGACCCCATGGACTGTAACCCTCCAGTCTCCTCTGTCCATGGAATTCTCCAGGCAAGAATACTGGAGTAGGTTGCCATGCCTTCCTCAAGGTGATCTTCCCAACCCAGGGATCAAACCTGCATTTCCTGTGTCCCCTGCATTGCAGGCAGATTCTTTACTGCTAAGTCACTGGTGAAGCCTATATATATATATTTTTTTCCATGATAGGTTAATACAAGATATTGAATATAGTTCCTTTTTACTATACAGTAAATTCTTGTTGCTTATGTATGTTATATATAGTGGTATGTATATGTAATGTATATGTATATGTAACATACCAATATATATAACAAAATGTCAGCTTTCATTCTAATACCAAATAAGGGTAATGCCAAAGAATGTTCAAACTACTGCACAATTGCATTCATTTCACATGCTAGCAAGGTAATGCTCTCAATCCTCCAAGCTAGGCTTGAACCAAAAACTTCCAGATGTACAAGCTGAATTTAGAAAAGGCAGAGAAACCAGAGATCAAATTGCCAATATCCATTGTATCAAAGAAAAAGCAAGAGGATTCCAGAAAAACATCTACGTCTGTTTCATTGACTATGCTAAAGCTTTTGATGGTGTGGATCACAACAAACTGTGGAAAATTCTTCAAGAGATGGGAATATAAGACTAGCTTACCTACCTTCTTAGAAACCTGTACTCATGTCAAGAAGCAACAGTTAGAGCCGGACATGTAAGCAGACTGGTTCAAAATTGAGAAAGGAGTATGTCAAGGCTATATATTGTCACCCTGCTTATTTAACTTATATGCAGAGTACATCACACAAAATGCTGGGCTGGATGAAGCACAAGCTGGAATCAAGATTGTTGGGAGAAATATCAATAACAGATATGCAGATGATAACACCCTTATGGCAGAAAATGAAGAGGAACTATAGAGCGTCTTGATGAAAGTGAAAGAGGAGAGTGAAATAGCTGGCTTAAAACTCAAAGTTCAAAAAACGAAGATAATGGCATCCAGTCCCATCACTTCATGGCAAATAGATGGGGAAACAATGGAAACAGTGACAGACATTATTTTCTTGGTCGCCAAAATCACTGCAGATGGTGACCGCAGTCATGAAATTAAAAGATGCTTGCCCCTTGGAAGAAAAGCTATGAGCAACCTAGATAGCATATTAAAAAGCAGAGATATTACTTTGCTGACAAAGGTCTGTATAGTCAAAGCTATTTTTTTTCCAGTAATCATGTATGGATGTGAGAATTGGACCATAAAGAAGGGTGAGCACCAAAAAGTTGATGCTTTTGAACTGTGGTGTTGGAGAAAACTCTTGAGAGTCCCTTGGACTGCAAAGAAGTCAAACCAGTCAATCCCGAAGGAAATCAACCCTGAATATGCACTGGAAGGACTGAGGCTGAAGCTGAAGTTCCAATACTTTGGGCACCTGATGGGAAGAGCCGACACATTGGAAAAGACCCTGATGCTGGGAAAGATAGAAGGCAGGAAGAGAAGGGGACAACAAAGGTCGAGATAGTTGAATGACATCATGGACTCCAATGGACATGAGTTTGAGCAAGCTTTGGAGATGGTGAAGGACAGGGAAGCCTGGCATGCTGCAGTCCCTGGGGCCAGAAAGAATCTGACAGGACTGAAGGACTGAACAGCTACTATGTATCCATAAACCACACACACCTAATTTATCCCTCTTTCCTGATTTTCCCCTTTGGTAATCATAAGTTTGTTTTCTGTGTCAGTTAGTCTGTTTCTGTTTTGTAAGTAAGTTTATTTTATTTATTTTTGATTCCACATACAAATGATATCATGTGATATTTGTTTTTCCCTAACTTCCCTCAATATGATAACACCTCAGTTCATACATGTAGTTGCAAATGGCATTATTTCATTTTGTTTTATGGCTGAATAAAATCCCATTGTGCATATGAACTGCATCTTCTTTATACATTCATCTGTCAATGGACATTTAGTTTGTTTCTGTGTCTTGGCTATTATAACAGAACTGCTATAAAGCTGAAACTCCAATACTTTGGCCACCTCATGGGAAGAGTTGACTCATTGGAAAAGACTCTGATGCTGGGAGGGATTGGGGACAGGAGGAGAAGGGGACAACAGAGGATGAGATGGCTGGATGGCATCACTGACTCGATGGGCATGAGTCTGAGTGAACTCCGGGAGTTGGTGATGGACAGGTACTGGGGTCCAGCCTCGGTTGGATCCAGGGTATCCTCAGGGGGATGGCGTCAGCGACCTAGATGGATAATTTATTTAGAGATATAGAAAGAGATAAAGAAGGAATATAGCAGTTAGGAAAAGAGGAGAGAAAGAGGCTTATGTTCCTTGGTTTACATAGAAACTTAATAAAGTCTCGAGACAAGAGACTTGCACCATTTACAAAGGCCGCAGGTGCCCTCCCGGTCTCCTGAGGGAGTGAAGATGCAGGGCGCCTTCCCATTCAGGTCTCAGAAGCCCAGGCAAATAAGTAAACATGGGGGACCTCTGTGCTCCAGATGGGAATTAGCCTGAAAAGGAGAGTAAGAAAGAAAAGACGATGACACGGGGAAACCAGGCTTTCGTGGAACTGGTCTTGGTCCTGGTCCATCTCTTTATTTTTCAGGGAAGCTTTTATACTTTAAGTTGTACATAGACATAAATGTAAGAAACAGAGTCAAGTAGGGTCAGCTGCTCTGACCCTTATCTAAAGACAGAGTGTTCTTTGCATACCTTTGTTCTTACAAGGGTCTTACGTTTGTTTACAATATCTTCTGGTCTGGAGACCGATTAACATTTTATGGCCCCATCTTTCTTTCTATTGATAAAGGTTAATCCATCAGAAAACTTGTTTTCTCTTAAGATCTACTTAGTCTTAAGATAGTGATTAAGTTACATTCTTATACAGCAAGGATACAATGGTTTATAACAAAGAAAGAGGAGTACAGAGATTTATAACAAAGAGAAAATTCATTACCTCAAAAGTCTAGTATTGCTAACATAAAAACTACTATATTTCTTTTTCTACAGTCCAATTACATTGATTAACATACTCCCAGGTGCCTAAGGATATGGAGGCCTGGAGGTAATCATTAACTCAGCAATGAAACCCTTCACCAACATGATTTTTATCTTTAGAAAAACCCTATGCTAACTAAGACTTTCAAAATACTCCAAACTCTCTGGGCTGTTTATGGTTGAGAGGTTGTAAACAATCATGTGCATAGTAGCAAGAGTGTGGATAGTCCTGTCACACAAGCTAGTCTGCCAGCAGAGAGGTTTGACCTGAGACACTCCTTTTATATGCAGGAGACTATTAACTGGAGCTCTGAGTTAATTTTCCAGAGAAAGGTGGTCGGGGAGAGCCCCTGTTAATGTCAGAAGAGTGTAGTATAACAGATTTTGGTTTTGGGGGTAGATGCTCGAGCAGATCTAGGGAATATCTTGAGTCTTGATCCGCCTCACCTGCATGATCTTGTCATGGGTGAGTCGAGGAGTCCCTTGAGTCCTGACCCGCCTTTGCCATCAGGGCTCTTCTTATGACCTTTGCCATGGT